>NC_133505.1:69249469-69552500 GCF_049354715.1 Callithrix jacchus
GTATACTAAGCAATAGTGGAAGAAACATTCTGATTTCGAAAAGACAATTAATCTGTGGATTTTTAGAAGACCTGCCCAAATGGAGGTTCAGTTTATCAAAAAAAAAAAAAAAAAAAATGAAAGCCTTGTGAAAAAAGAGTGCATTGCTTAATTAATTAAATCAAGTATTTTAAATAATTTATCCAGCTCTTAAACAAGAGCTATAGAATAATAATAACACAGAGAGATATTTGTGTGAAATACGAAAAGGAATATATGTAAATCAAATTACACAATATAATTTTAATAAAAATATGCATAGGATAGTACCAGAGCTACTCTTACTAATATTAACAGTGTCTATCTCTGTTTTCTAGTGATATGGGAGGTGGGCAGGAAAGTACTGGGTAGAGAAGGGCAGGTTCTCTGGTGAGGCTCCCTCCTTGGGCCTATGCCCACAGACCTAAATGAGAACAGGCATTCCTGTTTTTGTGCCCAAATGTTGCATTTTCCATGACCACTCTGGCCCACCATGCCCCCCCCATCCTGTGCTGATATAAACCTGAGAACTTAGCAGGCACACACAGAAGAAGCTGAAGGTTGAGACCAGCAGACTAGGAGACCAGCCATGGGAATGATGTAGCAGAGAAAGAGAGAAGAGGAGGGATGTCTGGATATGAAAGGGAGTTTGTCTGGGGGCGGTCAGAGATGAGTCCAGCTGCTCAATGGCTCGACTCCAGAAGAAGACCATCTTCCCACTCCATTCCCCCTTTCAGCTCCCATCCATCTTTCTGAGAGCCAACTCCATCCCTCAATTAAACTTTGTACTTTTCCTTTAAGCCTGTGTATGATGTGATTCTTCTGGGACATTGGGCAAGAGCTCAGGATACAGAAGACTGTCACACTGGCCCTCTGGCCTTACAATAAGACAGAGGGTCCATTGAGCTGATTAACACATAAGCCATCTGTACATAGCAAAGCTAAAGGAGCACACTGCAACACATGCCCACTTGGGCTTTGGGAGTCACAGATACCCACCTCTAGATGCTACTGAGGGACTGAGAGCCCAAAACACTCACCCTGGCCTCTGTACCTGCACATCTGCATGCCAGTCCTAGGGGTTTGAGCTGCAGGATTACAACACAGGTTAGTCACACCCCTGTTGCATGTCCTGTGAGGGTAATCTGGGAACTTTCCTGTTTCACTAGGAATGAAGATGTGTGTGTGTGTGTGTGTGTGTGTGTGTGTGTGTGTGTGTAGAGATAGGGTCCCACTATGTTGCCCAGGTGGGTCTTGAACTTTTGGGCTTAAGTGGTCCTCCTGCCTTTGCCTCCCAAAGATCTGGGATTATAGGCATGAGCCTCGGCACCTGGCCTGAGGATAATTTTTTAATTGTGTCTTTTGCTTATTTGTGTTTTCTAAATTTTGGACACTGAATATATGTTTTTAAATCTTATATCTTAAGGCAAAAATTCAGTTTTTATTAAAAAACAAGAATTAAATAATTTTTCAACATTTTTCTGTTTCCTAGATTCCATGCCTTCCTTCCAGGTACATCTATGTACGTAATAGCCAAGATTTGGAAGTAAGCTAAGTTTTCATCAGTAGACAAATGGATAAAGAAAATGTGAGACATAGACACATTTATTTCAGCTATAAAATATAATGAGATCCTGTCATTTGCAGCAACATGGATAGACCTTGAGATCATTATGTTAGGTAAAATAAATCAGGCATAGAAAGACAAACTTTCTCACTTGGTTGTGGGAGCTAAAAATTAAAACAATTGAACTCATGAACATAGATAGAATAATTACCAGAGGCTGGGAAGTATAGTAGAATCTGGGGGATTGGCAGGACCGTTACTGGGTACAAAAATATAGTTAGACAGAATGAATAAGAGCTACTATTTGATTGCACAACAGGTGACTATAGTCAATAATGACTTAATTGTACACTTTAAAATAAATAATAACTGGATTTTTTGTGACACATAGGATATATGCTTGTGTTGATGGATACCCCATTTAAACTGCTGTGATTTACACATTGTTTATCTGTGTTGGAACATCCCATATACCCCATAAATATAGGCATCCACTATAGATCTGCAAAAATTAAATATTTAAAATTAAAAAATTCCTCAAACTTTGGAAAATTTTTACCTGAATCATCTTCAATATTGCTTTTTGGTATTCTCTGAATAATATGGTTTGTCTGCATTCGAACTCAAATCTCTTCTTGAATTGTAGTTCCCACAATACCCACGTGTCATGGGATGTAATTTGATCATGGAAGTGGTTACCTCTATGTTGTTCTTGTGATAGTGAGTGAGTTTTCATGAGATCTGATGGTTTATAAGGGGCTCTTCCCCTCTTTGCTCCACACTTCTTCCTGCCATCATCTGAAGAAGGACATGTTTGCTTCCCCTTCTGCCGTAATTGTAAATTTCTGGAGGCCTCCCCAGCCGTGCAGAACTGTCAATTAAACTTCTTTCCTTTATAAATTAGCCAGTCTGGGACAGTCCTTTATAGCAGCATGAGGATGGACTAATATACGGAAATCTCTATTTGTAGAACTTACGTTAGACATTTTATGGAAGCCTGTTAAGCTGTCCTCTGAGTTTCTTAATCTTGTTTTTACTCTTTAAAAAACTTCTTAATTTTTCTGTCTGGTAGTCTTCTTAGCTGTCATTATTTTCAACTGTTTTTAGACTACAGTTGATCCTATCTACTGAGTTTTAAATGTCTATGAATTTTTTATTCTCAAAATTTTTATTTTTTTGTTTGACTTCTGCCTGTTATGCTTTTATAATTTTCCCCATATTTTAACTGATATTTTAATGATACTTTATTATAAAATGTTTTTAATTGAAAATATTAGAATTTAGTTTCCACTCTTTATATAAGCAGCAATAAGTATTATTAAAATTGTAATCATTTAAAAAAAAACCTTTAGATTCAGAGGTACATGTTGCTGTTTGTTATATAGATAAATTGTGTGTCCTGGTGTATAGATTATTTCATCACCCAGGTAATAAGCATAGTACTGTTAGGTAGTCTTTTTGACTCTCACTGTCCTAACACCCTCCACCCTCAAGTAGGCTCCAGAGTCTGTTGCTCCCTTCTTTGTGTTCCCTTTGAGCTAAGAACTTAATGTTTAGCTCCCACTTATAAGTGAGATCATGTGATATTTAGTTTTCTGTTCCTGCATTAGTTCACTTAGAACTCCATCCATTTTGCTGCAAAAGACATGATATCCTTTTTTATGGTTGTGTAGTATTCTATGGTATGCATTTACCACATTTTCCTTATTCAGTCTACCACTGATAGGCATTTAGTTTGAGTCCATGCCTTTGCTATTGTGAATAGTGCTGTGATGAATGTATGTGTGCAATATGTCTTTTTTTTTTTTTAGATGGAGTTTTGCTCTTGTTACCCAGGCTGGAGTGAGATGGTGTGATCTTTGCTCACCGCAACCTCTGCCTCCTGGGATCAGGCAATTCTCTTGCCTCAGCCTCCTGAGTAGCTGGGATTACAGGCACATGCCACCATGCCCAGCTAATTTTTTTGTATTTTTAGTAGAGACGGGTTTCACCATGTTGACCAGGATGATCTCGATCTCTTGACCTCGTGATCCACCCACTTTGGCCTCCCAAAGTGCTGGGATTACAGGTGTGAACCACCGTGCCCGGCCCTGCAATATGTCTTTTTGGCCGAACAATTTTTATTTCTTTGGGCATGTACCCAAGAGTGGGATTACTGGGTTCAATGGTAATTTTGTTTTAAGTTTTTTGGGAAATTGCCAAACTGCTTTCCGCAATGGCTGAACTAATTTATATTCCTACCAGCAGTGTATAAGAGTTCCTGTTTCTCTACAACCTTTCCAGCATCTGTTATTTTTTGACTTTTATTAATAGCCATTCTTATTAGTGTGAGATGGTGTCTCATTGTGGTTTTAAGTTTCCCTAATAATTAATGATGTTGAACATTGTTTTGTATGCTTGTTGGCCACATGTATGTTTTATTGTCTGTTAAATTCTGTTAAATTCTTTGCCCAGTTTTTAATAAGGTTGTTTGTGTTTGGCTTGTTAATCTAAGTTTCTGATAGAATCTGTGTATTAGACCTTTGTCAGATGCATAGTTTAAAATATTTTTTTCCATCTTTTAGGTTGTCTGTTTACTCTGTTGATAGTTTCTTTCGCTTTTTCAAAAGGTCTTTAGTTTAATTAGGTCTTTGTTGATTTTTGGTTTTGATGCTATTGCTTTTGATGTCTTTGTCATGAAATCTTTGCCAGGGCTTATATTTAGAATGGTATTTTCTAGGTTATCTTCCAGAGTTTTTATAGTTTTATTTAAGTCTATAATCCATCTTTAGTTGACTTTTATCTACAGTGTAAGAAAGGGGTCCAGTTTATATCTTCTGCATATGGCTAGCCAGTTATCCCTGCACCATTGATTGAATAGGGAGTCCTTTCCCATTGCTTTTTTTGGTCAACTTTATTGAAGCTCAGATGGTTGTAGGTCTGTGGCATTACTTTTGGGGTCTCTATTCTGTTCCATAAGTCTATGTTTCTGTTTTTGTACAAGTACCATGCTGTTTGGTTATTGTAGGCTTGTAGCATAGTTTGAAGTTGGGTAACATAATGCCTCTAGTTTTGCTGTTTTGCTTAGGATTACCTTGGTTATTCTGGCTCTTTATTGGTTCTATATGAATTTTAAAATAGTTTTTTTTCTAATTCTGAGAAAAATGTCATCTGTAGTTTGGTAGAAATAGAATTGAATCTGTAAATTGCTTTTGGCAGTAGGGCCATAATAGCAATATTGATTCTTCTTAATCATGAGCATGGAATGATTTTCCATTTGTTAGTATCATCTCCAATTTCTTTCAGCAGTGTTTGTCATGCTCATTGTAGAGATGTTTTACCTTCCTGGTTAGCTGTATTATTAGGTATTACTCTTTTGTGAGTCTTGTGAATAGGATTGCATTCTTGATTTGGCTTTCAGCTTCTATGTTTTTGATGTATAGAAATGCTACTGATTTTTAAAATGTGGACTTTTTATCCTAAAACTGCTGAAGTTGTTTATCAGATCTAGCAGCTGAGACTCCTAGGAGCAGATCTTTTGGGCAGTTTTCTAGGTATAGAATAAATTGTCTGTATGGGGTTTTCTATGTATAGAATTAACTGTCTTTAAGAGAGATAGTTTGACTTTCTCTGTTCTTACTTGGTTGACTTTTATATCTTTCTGTTGCCTGATTGCTCTGGCTAAGACTTCCAGTACTACATTGAGTGGCACTGGTAAGAGTGGACATGCTTTTCTTGCTCTGGCTCTCAAGGGGAATGCTTCCATCCTTTGCCCATTCAGTACAATGTTGGCTAAGGATTTGTTATTGATGGCTCTTATTATTTTGATGTATGTCCTTTCAATGCCTAGTCTATCAAGGGTTTTTGACATGAAGTGATGTTAAATGTTATCAAAAGCCTTTTCTGCATGAATTGAGATAATCATGTGGTTTTTGTTTTTAGTTCTAGATGATAAATCCCATGTATTGATTTGCATATGTTTATGCAAATATTGCATCCCAGGGATAGAGCCTACTCAGTCACAGTTGATAAGCTTTGTGATGTGCTGCTGGATTCAGTTTACCCATATTTTGTTGAGAATTTTTGCATTGATGATCATCAAAGATATTGGTCTCAAGTTTTCTTTTTTTTGTTGCTGTGTCTCTGCCAGGTTTTGATATTAAGATGATGCTTACCTCATAGAATAAATTAAGAATGAGTCCCTTGTTCTCAATTTTTTTGGAATAGTTTCAGTAGAAACACTACCAGCTCTTCTTTATATTTCTGATAGAATTTGGCTGTAAATCTATCTGGTACTGGGGTTTTTCTGGTTATTAGGCTTTTTCTTACTGATTCAACATTGAAACTCATTATTGGATTGTTCAGGGGTTCAATTTTTTCTTGGTTCAATCTTAGGAGATATGTGTGTCCAGGAATTTAGTCATTTCTTCTAGGTTTTCTAGTTTGTGTGCATAGTGGTGTTTTCATAGTCTCTAAGAGTTTTTGTTTTTCTGTGGGGTTGGTTGTAATGTCCCCTTTGTCATCTCTGATTGTGTTTTAGTCTTTTTAAAAAAATTAGCCTACCTAGCAGTATATTAGTCTTATTTATTATTTAGAAAAAGAAACACATAGAGTTTTTGATCTTTTGTGTGTTATTTTTACATCTCAGTTTTGTTCAGTTCAGCTCTGATTTTGGTTATTTCTTGTCTTCTAGCTTTGCAGTTGGTTTGTTCTTATTTCTCTAATTCCTCTGGATGTAGTGTTAGATTATTAATTTGAGATCTTTCTAACTTTCTGATGTGGGCACTTAGCACTATAACTTTCCCTCTTACTACTTCTTTAGTTGTGCCCCAGGAATTCTTGGATGTTGTATCTTTATTCATATTATTTTCAAAGAATTTATTGATTTACGCCTTAATTTCATTGTTTACTCAAAAGTCATTCAGAATCAGGTCATCTAATTTCCATGTGATTGTATAATTTTAATCATTTTTTTAGTATTGATTTCTATTTTTATTGCACTGTGGTCTGATAGTATGGCTGGTATGGTTTTGTTTGTTTAAATTTGCTGAAGATTGTTTCATGCCAAATGTTGTCCTTTATTTAGAGTAGGCAGCATGTGCAGATGAGAATGTATATTCTGTTGTTTTTGGGTGGAGATGTCTGTTAGGTCCATTTGGTCAAGTGTCAAGTTCAAGTCCTGAATATCTTTGTCAGTTTTCTGCCTCACTGATCAGTTTAATATTCTCAGTGGGGTGTTTAAATCTCCCACTATTATTGTATGGTTAGCTAAGATCCTTTGTAGGTCTCTAAGAACTTCCTTGATGAATCTGGGTCCTGCAATGAGTGTGTATATATTTAGGATGATTAGGTCTGCTTTTTGAATTGAACCCTTTACCACTATGTACTAAGTTTATATATCTTCTTTGATCATTATTGGTTTGAAGTTTGTTTGTCTGAAATTAGAATAGCTACTCCTGCTTTTTTCCATTTTTTGTTTGCTTAATAGATTTCCCCCATCTCTTTACTTTACGTGTATGGGTGTCATAGCATATGAGGTGGGTCTCTTGAATATTTGGGTCTTGTTTCTTTGTCCAACTTGCCACTGGGTGCCCTTTAATTGAGCCTTTTAGCCTGTTTACATTCAGGATTAATATTGATATGTGCAGACTTGATCCTGTCATGAAGTTGTTAGTTATCATGCAGACTTGATTGAGTGGTTGCTTTATGGTGTCAACAGTCGATGTGCTTAATTGAGTTTTTGTTGTGGCTGGTAGTTGTAGTTCCTTTCCATATCTAGTACTTCCTTAAGGATTTCATGCAAGGCGTGTCTGGTGGTAAAAATTTACTTAGCATTTAGTTGTCTGAAAAGGATCTTATTTCTTCTTTGCTTTTAAACTTAGTTTAACTGAATATGAAATTCATGGTTGGGGATTTCTTTTCGTTAAGAATAGTGAATATAGGTCTCTAATCTCTTCTTGTAGGGTTTCTGCTAAAAAGTCTGCAGTTAGCCTGATGGGGTTCCCTTTGTAGGTGACCTGCTCCTTCTCTCTAGCTGCCGTTGACACATTTTTAAATGTATTTTAGCCTTGGAGAATCTGATGACTATGTGTTGGGGATGGTCATCTTATATAGTATATTGCAGGGGTTCTCTGCATTTCCTGAATTTGAATGTTGGCCTGTCTAGTGAGGTTGGGGAAATTTTCATGGACAATATTCTGACATGTTTTCCATGTTGCTTGCTTTCTCTCCCTCTCTTTTGGGGATGCCCATAAGTAGTAGATTTGGTCCCTTTACCTGATCTCATATTTCTTGGAGGTTTTATTCATCTTTTATTCATTTATCTTTATTTTTGTCTGACTGAGTTATTTGGAGAACTGGTCTTAGAGCTCTGAGATTTTTTTTCCTCCACTTCATCAATTCTACTAATACTTGCAATTGTGTCAGAAAATTCTTGGAGAGAGTTTCAGCTGTCTCAGACCAGCTTGGTTTGTTCTTAAAATGACTATTTCATCTTTCATCTCTTCTATGTTTTTATTGTACTCCTTAGATTCCTTGGATTTTTGACTTTGTCCTGCATCTTGATCTTTGTTCCTATCCATATTCTGAATTCAATTTTGTCATTTCAACCATTTTGGCTGGATTAAGTACCATTGCTGGAGAACTAGTTTAGTTGTTTGGATGTAAAAAGACACTCCGGGTTTTTGAGTTGTCAGAGTTCTTGTACTGGTTCTTTCTCATCTGTATAGGCTGATATGCTTTCAGTCTTTGAAGTTGCTATCCTTTGGATATATTTTTTGTTTGTTTGTTTGCTTTTATCTTCTTTGATTTCCTTGTGGGTTTGATTGTGGTACAAAGTGGGTTCAGTCAACTGGCTTCATTTCTGGAAGGTTTAAGGGTGCCAGGGCTCAGCTCAGCACTTGTGGGCTGTGTGCTCTAACTCTAGGGGTGAGGCTGTTGCCAGACTCCTGGCTTTTTCTCTGTGGCTGCTTGAGGTGATGAACCCGCTGTGATGGCGGGGCTGAGATATTTCCTGTCTGCTTGCCAAAACACTCTGGTGAAGGGATGCTTGCCAAAGCACTGCATCAGGGTGGCAGAAGCAGGATCTGTTGCTCATGCCTGCAACATGGCAGGGCAGTAGGATGCATGCATGTTGGCTGAGGCAGAATAACAGTGGGAGTGGGGATGTGATGCTCCTGCCCGGATAGTGGTGGTTGTGTGGCAGGCACACGGTGTGGGCAGGTGCAGGGCTTCCAGCCTCCATGTGTGCATTTGCACTGGTGGCATTGACAGTGTGTGTATGTGTGGGTGGGGTGGGGGAGAAGGTGGACAGGGCTGTTTCCTGTAATTTCCCTTTTTAAATAGTAAAATTATTCCTTCATTTATGCTTTCTAGTGTTTTAAAAAATACTTTAGAGTTTTTTCGGACTCTTCCATAAAAATTATTTCATCTAGAATGATTCCTGTTCCATTCATTGATTTTCTTGGTTCCTTTTCCAATATTAACACCGGTTCCAATGTTGTGCTGTACAGGCCCATTTTGAATGGGACTTCTTTTTCTTTTTCTTTCTTTTTGCCTACTCCCATTCTTCATGTCCTATGTTCTTCTGCTGTGCCCAATCCTACCTGCTGAATGAGAACTGTACTTGATCTTTTGACACTGAAACCAAAATCTTGGATAAAAGATATTTGGTAGTTCTGTCCTACAATGATACTGGAAATATTCACAGATCCATTCACAGAGCTGACAGACTGCTTGGCATAATCCAGGTCATGATACTTGGATTGCATTCTGTTCTCTTCCTGGGCTGGCAGCCTGCTAAAGTCAGAATTCCAGATGGCAGGCTTTTTCTTTTTCTGAACATATATATATATGAATAAACTTATATTCCTTTATACATTTTATTTCTCTTTATATACCTATATCTATATCAAACCTTTCACAAATCTTTTTGAGCAAATAGTTTTGATTCCTTTTACCTTATAGGAGATAAGCTTTTCTATTTCTAGACTTACATCCTAGCAAGAATGCACTGTTAGCTTCTTTGCTGATTTGCAGATTTGTCTATTTCTTGTCTAAAGATATGTTTGCCCCATTTTTGAACTTGCCTTTGTTTTCAGTTTTCTTCTATTTTTTCTATCATTGCTAGCATGTAAAAGTGTGAAGTTACAGAGTCATCTTGACCCAAAATCCCACATTTTCTTTTCTTTTCTTTTCTTTTTTTTTTTTTTTACTATAGGAAACACACAAATGAAAGATCAAACTAAGTCCTTGTCTTTGAAGGGACATGAAAATAGAAAATTGTCTTTAATTTGTGAGAGGCAGATGAAAAAAAGTTAACCAAGCCATTTGGTAGTGCCTTCATGATTTTTCAGGCTTTAAATTTGGAAGAACTAATTTCTTTGGCTTTTCCATCTCAGGTTTGTTTTGTGCTAAAGGCATTTGAATGCATCTGTCTCACATTTTTTTTTTCCAGTGGCATATTTCAAAAGCACATAAGTAAAGTGGTTTGTTTTCTTTCCAGAGAGAAATAGAACGTCTGGATTTTTTTCTTTTTAACGTACCTATGGTTTATTTATCAAATCTGGTAGTTATATGAGTTACTGGCATTAAACTAGAATGAAATTAAATGCTTTAAAGCAGTATCTTGGTCTGGGCCGAAGGTGTGCAAACCATAGTTCATGTATAATTGCAGCATGAAGCCATGATATAACAGTAACAAAACTGAACAGCACCAACTGCTTCTAGGGAATATTGCAAAATTGATGATGATACTGAATGCTTTCGCAGGTGTAAAACATAAATGTTTTTTTCTATTGTCTTTAGGCTTGGCAATTACCCAATAAAAACACTAGCTTGTTTGTTTTAGATTTGGGTATGCATTAACATAGCTAATAAGTTTCTCCTCTCCACTCCTCTCCTCTCCTCTCTGTTGCTCTCTCCCCACCCATCCCCTCCGCTCTCCTCTCCTTTCTTTCCTTTCAGTTAAATGTTAAAAATAAATGCAAAAATATCTATATTCCAGATTTTAATTATTTCCAGATTAATAACTATTAACTTTCTGACCAATAATAATTTGCCTTAATATATACGGAATAAATGTAAGTCTATAGCTCTGAAGCGAATGGTAACGTATGAATAAAGCACTGGCTCAGAACTTTCATTCAAAAAATCTTCTTAGGCTACATTTAGGATAGAAAGAGGGTAAGTTCACTTGTTAGCCACTATGATTTCCATGCTCAGCCAGAAGTTTTAGCTGACTAGTGACAGCTCTACAGGAGAATGGCTGGGATGGGAGACCGGGAGCCCAGAGACGCAGTATCAGCAGATGGCAGTAAAGGTACATGGCAGAGATGGAGGCACTGAAAGGAATCTGGTCCCTACAAAGACTGTCTTAAGATCTAATTGATAGCATGATTGTTTTAGCTCCCTGTTTGTAACAGGAAAACATGGAAAATATATTTCAAAGATTAGACATTAGGCAGTAAGGGTGAAGCTGTCCAGAGACATACACTTACTTATCCAGTGTGATTGTCATGGCTGGGTAAGCAAATTTAAGGAAATGCTGTTTCCTAAAGGTAGGATGGTTTTCATACAGCCCCGTCAGCACAGCCATATTTTTTGAGGTTGTCCATGCAACTCAGCACAAAATAAATGTTAAACAATATCAAAAAAGGATCAGGCACAAAAGCCACAGTATCAGGACCTTTGTCAAATAAAAGCAATATAAACACACTGTTTTTAAAAAGCATCCTGTTTTTGTTTAAAACATCACAGAGTTGGCCAGCCTGACCATACAAACAGCTTGTATAAAGAGCACTCCATGACCTCTAATAAGTGATTGTTCTGAGGACTTTCTGCCTCTGGATGATAGTTGTGTGGTGGTCACTAGTTTTAGAATATTTTAGTTAGTCTTCTCTCTGACAAAACAGCCCACAAATACACTTTATAATAAATTACAGAGAAAACCAAGCCATTTTCCTATGATATACTGATATTAAAAAAGGATCTGTGATGATACCTGAGGACCACTGAAGCAAGAGCTTCACTTAAACCCTTGATTAACCGGAGCAGTCATCAAGGGAATGTACAACCAGCCATCACGAGATATTGGAGATTTTCCAAGAACTGTGATTTTCCTTCTGACTACACTATCCAATTCATGTGCAATGGGACTCACAGCATATTCTCTAGATTTCATGGTCTCCTGGTAGCACTTCTAAATGTGCAAATACCCAGAATTCCCTTGTTTTCTTTACCCAGTAAAAGCATTCACATAATGACAATTATAACTGCACAAATATAAATTTGCATCCAAAACAGGATGAAAGCTTCCTGTTTTTTGACCTGACATCCATTTCTAACCTCTGTGAACACGATGATGAGGAGTGCTGAAGGGATGATGGAGCAGGCTGGCACTAGCTCATGAAAGCTAATTTTGCATATCTTTTCTAAATGCCACATTCAGTGAATTCACATTGTTAGCTTGAAATAGGCCATGGTGTAAGTATTTATTCCAGGGAAAGTGGCAAATGCTACAAATGAGAGATGATTCTTCTTTTTTTTTTTTTGAGGTAGATTTTTGCTCTTGTTACCCAGGCTGGAGTGCAATGGCGTGATCTTGGCTCACAGCAACCTCCACCTCCAGGGTTCAAGCAATTCTCCTGCCTCAGCCTCCTGAGTAGCTGGGATTACAGGCACGCGCCACCATGCCCAGCTAATTTTTTGTATTTTTAGTAGAGACAGGGTTTCACCATGTTGACCAGGATGGTCTTGATGTCTTGACTTCGTGATCTACCCACCTCGGCCTCCCAAAGTGCTGGGATTACAGGCGTGAGGAGAGATGATTCTTAAAAACCAGCATGCCACTGAGTTTCCTGAACATTTCTTAGTAGCATGCAAGTACCCACTTTGAACAAGGGCATTACAAAAGCTGAAAAACTCAACTTCACTGTTGCCATTTCATTTGAGATTTCTCTAAAAAAATTCATTTTCTTTGTAATCCATTATTTCGCAGTTCTATATTGGGCCAATTTACTCTGATGGAGAATGTAAGTTCTGAGAATATAACCCTAAAACCTACATACGTTCAGTTTACAAATACCAGGTAGTATTTAATTTTATCCTCCACTTCCAATACTTATTTTGTGCTCAGTTTATTGGGTTTTAGTATTTTTAGGGGTGTTCACTCCTCTGAGTAACCAATCAAAACTCAGGCCTTAAAAGATTGATTTCTGATCCTTTCATCTTGAACATCTGAACTCATACACACACGTATTTTGGGAAAGTAAAGTTTTTCTTTTTTCAAGTTAAAAATCCATGTGAGGAAACTTAGTTAGGTAACAAGCAGATCACTTTACCAAATTTGAAACAAAAAGCAATTCAGATGATATTGGTAGGTGGGGATTCACTCCCATTAGGTGTTAATGAAAAGGCCATGTGTGTCCCTGCCATTTTTTTTACAAAGATATTTTACATCGAGGGATTCTTTTTATAAAATTGCCTTAACATTAAGTGTGTAGAATTTTTGTTTTCTAAATACTACATTTTCCACATCGTTGGTACTATTTGCTGTACATAATTTTCCTGGCAATGTATTTTACTGAGATTTATGAAGAAGCAGAAAATATTTTAATGTTAGGCTATTTATACTGTATTATGTTTAATCCAGTGAAGTCAGTAATAATCCTAGCTTAACATTTTATTAAAAATATGAAGAGAGAGGAGATTAATAGAGATGTAAAAGATTTATATTTCTGAAGCACCCTCTGAGCCAAAGTTGTAAATATTCTCATCCCTCGAAGTGTAAAAAGGCTGTAGTGTGATCCACTGAGTTGGGTCTCAGATCAATACCTCTTTGGTGTTTCATGTTTCTCTACCAGCTAGCACACCGTCTAAACGTCCTTTGGCTTGGCTAATTTAGTTTTTTGTTTGTTTGTTTGTTTCTGAGGTTTTATATACACCACTTCCCCTTCTAACTGTCCTTTTTATACCCTTTGCCAAACATGCCTCCCCATCTTTAAAATTTCTTATAGGGAGAGAAGAACAGTTAAAAATTTACCCCAAGCAAACTTTCAATTTGGAGATAACCCAGACATGTATACTTTTATAAATTCAACCGATATAAAAATAGGTAGAATTGATGAATATCCCTAATCTAGACTTAATGACTGAAAGAAGAGTTACTAGCCCTGCTTTAAGTCAATTTCTTCTAACTACCTTCCACAAGAGCACTTCCGATTTTAAAGATTGAGAGAAATTTAATTGAATAAGTCATCACGATGATTAAAAAAGTGCTTTGTTTTGCACTGTAACAATAGAGACAATACATTTCTGGAGTTGTCTCTGATAAAAAAAACCATTACATTAAGTGTTTTGGAATTTTTCCAGATTGTAATACATAAAATTCTCTGAGTGGAACCAAAATCCACATCATCTCATATAAAGGGAAAAATCACTGATGGTTAGAGACAATGGTTTGAATCTTTTGTACTGCTTGATACAAATAGCAAACTAACTGTTGCAAGGTTCATAGGTTCAAAACCACAAACAAATTTAATAAACTCTAAAATCTATAATCTATGTGAATTTTATTTATATAGTCTCAATCCAATAATGATTTAAGGTAGCTTTTAATATACGGTAAAATAGTAAAAAATAGAAGAAAAAAAGAAAATTTTGATAACAAAATACAGGATAAAAAAATTAGTTTTCAGGCAAATACTTTAAAATGCAAATGAAAATAGATCTATTGATTCAACAGACAAATGATTGAATGCCCATTATATAAAAAATACAGGTGGTAGGTGATGGGAAGGTGGAAGTGAATAACAGTTGTAATCTGGAGGTCCTCACAGAGGTTAAGGAGGAAATACATTGTCATCATCTGAGAGGTCACTTTTCACTGGAGTCAGAGCAATCATAGCCAGGGCACCAGCATCAGCTGTATAGGTTAGTGTTAATGAGAACTGACAGGTTTGTGCACCAGCTTCAAGGCTGCGTTCAAATAGAAACAGCAAGTAATGCCAGGCTGAGTTTACACATAGAACACAAGCTTGTGAGGCTAAAAGGAAAGTGAGGAATTCTGAGTGCTGATCTTTGTTGCTTCTAGGAAACAAAGAAACAAACAAAGGAACTATCTTTTCTCCCACGTTTGGCTTTTTTTGCTTCTCTTCTTTAGCAAATCCCATCTCACCACCTGGTCCATTCATTCTGCTCTGTCCTATCTCCTATTAAAAGCAATGCAGCCAGCCCGTGCAGTGGCTCATGCCTATAATCCCAGTACTTTGGAAAGCTGAGGTGGGTGAATCACGAGGTCAGGAGATTGAGACCATCCTAGCTAACACAGTGAAACCCTCTCTCTACTAAAAATACAAAAAATTAGCCGGGAGTGTTGGCATGCACCTGTAATCCCAGCTACTGAGGAGGCTGAGGCAGGAGAATAGGTTGAACCTGAGATGCGGAGGTTACAGTGAGCAGAGATTGCACCACTGCCCTCCAGCCTGGGCAACAGAGCAAGACTTCATCTCAAAACAACAACAAAAAAGGCAGCATAACCAATCAGGACAGATTGTAATAACAGGTTTCAAAGTGACAGAGACCTTCACAGCAATATGTTTTTATTATTAGCAATGGCTTCTTATAATTAAATACTGTTTAATATAATTATTTATTTTATTTAATAACATTTATATAGCATTTACTATGGACTAGGCTCATCTCAAATACTTTAAAATATTACACAGCAACCACTCTCTGAGGTAAATGGAAACATTTTCTCCTATTTACGGATGAGGAAATTGAGGCACCTAGGGGTTAAGTAATTTGTTCAAGGTCACAAAGTTCATAAATGACAGTCCTGGGTTATAAACCTGTACGTTGTAGCTCCAGAATCTATGCTGTTGGCTGCTGTATCATACAATCTTTTTTATTTTTTATTTTTTTTGGAGACAGGGTCTCCTTCTGTCACCCAGACTGGAGTGCCATGGCATGATCACAGCTCACTGCAGCCTTAATCTCCCGGTCACATGCAATCCTCCTGCCTCAGATTCCCATGTAGCTGGGACAACAGGCGCACATCACCATGCCAGGCTAATTTTTGTATTTTCTGTAGAGAAAGGGTCTCGCTATGTTGCCCAGGCTGGCCTCAAACTACTGTGCTTAAGCAATCTGCCCACGTTGGCCTCCCACAGTGCTGGGATAACAGGTATGTGCCACCATGCTTCGCCTCTTTTTGATTTCTAATGACTGTATTGTAAATTTCTTATTCATCTCTTGTTAGATGATCTATCTCTGATTAGCAGCAAACAACCAATTATTTGGCTGAACTGAGACAGGAAAACTTTTCAATTCCTTTACTTCTTGAAGGTTTCCTTGTCTCCACCACTCACCCTGTTCTCTTAAGATGGAGGACCTCCTTCTTCCCGTCTCCCTGAATCATCATCTTTTCACCAATTGCATGCCGCATGTACTTGGTCTTTTTCCCCTATTTCCTGTCCTCTGCCTGAACCTGCCTAGGCTGCTGTCATATCCATCATTAGGACTGAACTCTTACATGAGCACTAAGGCAAGGAGGGAGAGCTGAAAGCAAAATCTGTTGAGACCCCACAAGCACTTTTCTGGACCTTGTTAATAGCAAGTAATAGGAAGGAGAGGGAGGCATACTACCACACTCTGTAGTGTTGGTGACAGGTTCCTGGCAGGGTACCTGGAAGAGAATTACAGTGCCTGACAGGGCTGCGGGAGAGGATTTATTTGGGAACATCTGTGATCTACAACTGTGGGACTCTCTGCATCCTGGGTGTGATGGATTTGTGAGTACTGAAGATGTTCAAGAAGCTGCATTACTACAATGTGAGATTTCATTTGCTTCCATGGGCTGGTGAGGTCTCGTAAAAAACAGGTAATGTTATATTATTCCATAATTGTTGGTTTTGTGTCTGTTTTCTCTCTGGCCTTCTGTTCCTTAGGGTGAGGCTGCATCTGATTCTCCCTGGTAGCCTCAGCTGTAAGTACAGTACCTGATGCATAATGCACACATTGCACATCTGCTGACCTCAAGCCAGTGAACCTCGGTGATGTGGGACCAAACAGGCCAGTGGAACTGTTTCTTAGAGAAACCATTTTTCTTAACCTGCTGTCTGCTCTACCAAGTGCCCAATGACAATTCTGTCTGCTCTCCCAGTGTGAAAGGTTCATCCTGTAGCCCATATGCTCATTAATATGAAGTGGTGAGAACAGTCAATATGCTCCTAATGATAGATCGAGCTCTCATCCTAACTAGCTATCTATGTGACTTTGAGCAAGTTACTTAAATCTCTCGTGTTTCCTGATATGTAAAGGAACTTTTTTCACATTTTCATTGTTCTTGTAAACCCTTATATTCTTTCATATTGCCCAATGTTCAATTATTTTGTATAAGAAATAATATATTGGGAAATCAGAGATCCATGTAGTAGCATTTCTATCATCATTTTATTTATAACCATGTCTAATGTATAAACTTTGATGCCAAATTTATTGCTACTTAGTCCTGAGAAAAGACATGGAATACACACACACACACACACACACACGCACACACACACACACACACATAAATAGAAGCTGAATTCATGAGTCACAATATATTTGAAAAATATACTACCATGGAATATTTCATTTGAAAACATAAATTAACAGTTTCCTTTGGAAAGTATATAAGAAATAGTCGTGACCTAGACATAGTATAAAACTCAGATTGGATTCATAACAGCGTACCTCAGGAAAATGATCTCTTTTATATATTCAGGGTATTTTTTTGGTTTAGATATTTCTTCTTGCTTTCTCATTAAATCTAAACTCTTTAAATATCTGCATTAAGAATATATTTTGACTTGCACATTATTTTGAGTAGGAATAAACTAATACTTTTAGGTTTTGCAATTATACAGCTGGATGGCAAAAATTTTTTTGTACGATGTCTCAATTGAAATTTGATTTTTGTAACATTTTTGGTTTTCATATGCTGATTTCGGCATATGGTAGAAAAATGGCCCCTCAAAGATATTTCTGTATCGTAATTCTTAGAATCGGTAAATGTTACTTTGTTTGGAAAAGGGTCTTTGCAAATACGATTAAGTTAAACGTTTTTGAGATGACGAGATCAACCTCAGTTATCTGGGAGTGTCCTGAATGTCAACACAAGTGATGTGATATATATATATATATATATATGTATACCTTTTTTTTTTTTTTGAGATGGTGTATCACTCTGTCACCCAGACTGGAGTGCAATGGCACGATCTAGGTCTGCTGCAACTTCTGCCTCCTGGGTTCAAGTGATACTCTTGCCTCACCCACCTCAGTAGCTGGGATTACAGGTATATGCCACCACACCCAGCTAATTTTTGTATTTAAGTAGAGATGGGATTTTACCATGTTGGCCAGGCTGGTCTTGAACTCCTGACCTCAAGTGATCCGCCCACTTTGGTCTCCTAAAGTGCTGGGATTACAGGTGTGAGCCACCTCACCTGTCCCACATTCTTAGAAGAGGGAGACAGAAAGAGCGAATGATTGGAGTCTCACACAGGGGAAACGGTGAAGTAAAGATAGCAACAAAACCTGGAATGATGCAACTGCAAGCCAAGGAACACCGGTGAAGGCCGCAGTGGGCAGAAGCTGGAAGAGGCAGTAATGGATTTTCCCTCAGGACTTCTGGAAACAGTGCAAGCCTGCCTACATAGCATCTTGATTTCAAACTTCTGGTTTCCAGAGCTGTGAGATAATAAATTTCTGTTGTTTTAGGCCAAGTTTGTGTCAATTTCTTATAGTAGTTACAAGAAAAAAATACAGGGCCGAAGATTTTCTTTCTTCCTTTTTTAAATGAAGCAATGTTAAAAATAAAAAGCAAAGGTTTAAATACTAGCAGTGTTCAACAGTTAAAATTGAATTTGAAGATGAATGAGATTAGAATGTGTATATATTGAATTGTAAGTGGACACTCTATTAAGATATACAGATAATCTAAATGCTTTGGGGTTTAACAAATATCTCAGCTATGCAGAGGGTATAAAATAGACCAGAAAGCAATAGTGTATCTCCTCTAAACATTTTCAAGGAGTAATCAGTGACAAGAAACACTGATATAATCAACATAACTCTATTACAAACATCTAAAATCTAGTATCTACATTTATTGCAATTCAAATAGAGTAATAACAGGTAGAAAGAATGAATCTTGTTTGATAGCAGAGTAGAGTGACTACAATTAACAACAATGCACTGCATTTTTCAAAATAGTTAGACGAGAGGACCTGAAATGTAGCCAACACATAGAAATGACAAATACTATGGTGGTGAATACCCTAAATATCCTAACTGGATTATTACACATTCAATGCATGTACAAAATGTTACATATACCTCATAAATATGTATAAATGTAATATATCAAAAATCTTTTCCTTAAAAACATTGATGAAATGTTTTTATCCAGATTAAATAAACATATATATTTGTTTATTTAACTAAAAAAAACCCATCAAATTGAGTCGTGAAAACATTCTAACAGCACTCTGTACTGTATAAAGTGGATTACGTTCACTATTATTCCAGATACCAAGAGCTTCTTGGGGTGAATACAGATGTGGTAGTGACTGGAAAAGAAAGGGTAAAAATTATCCAACAATTTCTATTCCTCTACTGTGTGATATTTGAGAGTCTAAAACATCCCCGGTTAATTTCTTTGGGTGATTTTTGGGTGAGAGATTATATTTACTACTTACGATAAAAAGAATTTTGATATTCAAGAGTTTTGCTAACTGCATTTTAGTGATAGACAGTCGATGTAGCAAATTTTCCATGATGGATTACATTAACTTTGAATCATCTGATATGCTAGATAATGTCCTAATTTTGGGGAGAATATTAAAAATGTTAAAATAATATTAATACCAAAGAAAGATCTCAATGGTGGTGCTATAGACAGATGGAGAAACCGTCTTCTTATATTAAAAGATTTCCTGGAAATCCAAGAATTATGATGACTACAGAAAGTCCTCTGCATTATATTAATAAAATGTTAGGGGAAGAACTCAGAAGTGTTCACAAATAAGGAAACCTTATCATTGTTACTTTTGGCTTCCTAATAATCTTTTCTACCCACAAGCATTTTCTGAATTGAGAAATGGTTCTCATTTTGTCTATATCTCATCCAGAGACTAAAATTCCTTGAAGTGATAGTTTTCAAAGAAAAAAAAGTCAATTTCTTTATTACTTAACAGCTCTGCTGCTGTTTTTGCAAAAGCAATTTTTTTCTTTCCACTGCAATTACCGTTTATTGAGCATTTTCTTAAGCCAGGTACTGGGTTCAACACTACACATGATGTATCTCAAGGCAGTAGTGCTGGACTGAGGGGATTGTGCTTCCTGGGGCATATTTGACAATGTCTAGACACGTTTGTTTATTACAACAGGGAATGAGGATGCTACTGACATCTAGCAGGTAGAGTTCAGGGATGCTGCTGATAAACATCCCACAATGCACAGGACTCCCTGGAATAATAAAAGATACCCTAAATTGTCAACAATACACATCTGGAGAAAAATGTTTCAAGGTAAAAGAAGAGTGATTGTTCATCGATAAATAAATGATAGATCTTGTTATAAATAGGAGGAACAATGAGACTTTTTTTTTTCTACAATGGATGAATTAAAAAGGTTTTTTATGTTATAACATTTTGCTATTTATAGGGAATACATTCACTACATTCATATGGTCCAAGATTCAAAAGATACTCAAGCAGTTACAGTCCAAGTCTCTCCCTCCCACCCCATTACTGGTTCACCTAGTTTCCCTCCCTGGAGGAAACACTGTTCATAGTTTCTTATTTAGTTAGCCAAAGGCTCTCTAGGCCTCTGTAAGAAATTATATACATGCACAAAACATACTATACATATTCTTTGCATTGTGCTTTTGTTACTTAGTTCATTTTGGAGATTGTTTTCTATCATGACACAAAGAGTTTCCTCATTATTTCTTTTTAAGATGGCAGAATATTACATTGTACCTGGTATGCATATTTTCTATTTTATGTAACCATTCCCCTCTCTATGGGTATTTAGATTATTTCCATTTTTTTTTCTGTTACAGACACTGGTCAATAAATATCTTTATCTGTGAGTTGGAGTCCTACAACAGAATTGCAAAATAAGAAAATTTGTGCTTGTAATTTTTATCAGATGTCATTACCCTCCATTGAAGTTGAATCTGTTTCCATTCACATTTGGCCATAAATATATAAAAGAGGTTTAGATGACTTTATAATTTAAAAAGTTTGTTCTCATTCTTGTCATCAAAACCTGAGAATAAATAATAGGTGATGTTACAATATAATATTTTGCATCTAAAATGTAGTCAGCACTCAGGTATCCAGAATCTATTCATAGAAGATTTTTTTTCTAACCTGTTTATAGTGTGCTAAAATATATTTGACATAGCAAACACCACCCACGCCATTATGTGTGTATGCCGTGAACTAAAATTCTTGCTTCCCAAATAAAACATTTTATATTTAGAGATTTGTCTTTATCTTTTTACTTGACTTCAACAAGTCATTAAGCAATAACTTCCCTTTCTGGCCTTCCCTAGCCACTGGTAACCTTTGATTAATTTCTGTCTGTATGAATTTGCCCATTCTATATATTTCACATAAGTGGAATCATGTGATACTTGTCTTTTGGTGTCAGGATTATTGCACTTACATAAAGTTTTCAAGATTAATTCATGCTGTAACAGGTATCAGAACTTCGTTTCTTCTTAAGTCTGAATAGTGTTTCATTGTACATATATAGCTTATTTTAAAAATCTTTGTATTTGTTGATTGATACTTGTCCATTGGGTTGAGAACAATTCTATGAGCATGGACATATAAGTGTCTGTTTGAATCTCTGTTATCAATTATTTTGCATATGCATCTAGGAGTGGAATTGTGATGTCATGTAGTAAATCTGCATTTAACTTTTAGAGTAACCATTAAACTGTTTCTACCATTTGTTGTGTCTCTACCATTTTACACTGTACATGGTAAAATGTACACTTACATTTTATACTTTATATGGTACCATGTAAAATGGTACGGTCCCAATTTCTCCATAGTTTCACCAACACTTGTTATTTTTCTTTTTTTTTTTAAAGTTATGGCCATTGTAGTAGATGTGATGTAGTATCTTATGGGGTTTTGATTTGCATTTCCCTAATGACAAATGATTTTGAGCACTTCTTTGTGTGCTTATTGGCCATTACAGGGAACAACTTTTTCTGTAGTTACAACACTTCTGACACCAAATGTGTGGGGTTTCTCTGCCAAGCCTCTGTGGACACGAACTGAGTGTCCTACCATTTAACTCAGTTAGTTCTGACACTAACTATCTGGAGTTAGCACAGACCCTACAGAGTAAGGGCTCAGTCCCACAAGACTAATCCTTGCTTCAGATGTCAATTTGAAGTAAGTCGTGGGTCTCTAGGTTACCTACACATTTGTGTGACTAAGTTACAAATTAGGGGTACACAGCCCACCCTTGATTTTAATAATTTGCTATTCGGCTCACTAAACTCAAGGAAACACTTTTCTTACTAACACTCATTTATTATAAAGGATACATCCCAAGAATAGCCAAAGGGAAGATATGCATTAGGCTATGTATGAGGAAGGAGTACAGAGCTTTCATGTCCTTTCCAGTGATGCCACACCCTTTTAGCATCTCAATTTGTTCACCAATCCAGATGTTCTTCGAACTACCTTGTTTTAATGTTCTTATGGAGGTTCGGCTGCAAATGCATGAGTGAGTAAATCATTGGCCAATGATGATTAACTCACTCCCCAGCTACTCTGTCCTTTCTGGAGAAGATTCTAAGAGTCTCAGAAGCTCTTTTGTCAGGAGGCAGGGACTAAGACCAAATATTGTAACAAAAGATCCTTTTATGACTCAAGAGTTTACAAGGATTTTAGAATCTCTGCCAGGAGCTGGAGACACAGACCAAATTTAAATTTCTTATTATGTAATAGCCATCCATATGTCTACTCTGAAGAAATGTCTAGTCAAGTATTTTGCTCATTTTTAATTAGATTATTTGTCTTCTTGTTGTTTCTACTTCTCACACAGTGAGTCAAGAACTTCTCATATAATTTTTCAGCTACTCATCACAAGTCTACTTCCCTTAGAGAAGAAAGGCTTCTTTCACTCTGATAAGCACATAGCTATTAAATGTGATTTTCTGGTAAATTCTGAAAAGACTTTTTAAGAGGATAAAGATGAAAGTGAAACATATCAAAGATTTCATTTTCTAAAATGTTTTAGGTAAATTCAAGGGATAACTTTCATCTCTGAACCTCAAAAAGAGTATTAATAAATTAATTTCTAAGCGTGCATGGTAACTATAATAATAAGGTTAATTACTGTCTAAAATAGGTCAGAAGTTCTGCTATAAATATTTTTAAATAAATTATGTAAACTTGGACATAACACCTTCATTAGTTGTCAAAAATTTTTAACTATTTAAATTTACACTTAAAATATTTGACAGGTTAATTATATTCAGATCAGTTATGGTTGATACAAAAACAAATTTAAAATTATTAGAAAAATTAGTATTAAGTTTTCCAGAACTTCCTCATTCAAACTAGTTATGTTGGTAATATTGTCTATACATAAATTTAATAATTGAAATGTAATTATGACACAAATGAGATTAGAATATATATATATATATATATATATAGTGAGTGGACGTACATTGTTAAAATATACATAGAATCGGAGCAATTTGGCCTTAACAAATATTCAGGTGTGGAGTAGCTGAGAAAAAAATCAGACATCTTGAACATTTTTACAGTATAGTCTAATTTGTCAGAGGCTCTGATTTAATCAACATAAATTCAACAAAATAAAGGGAATTAAAAACGTATTAGGAGACCTAATAGATTGTTATTGGTCGTGCCTGTATTGGGTAGTAGTCTGCAATAGGAGTGCAGTCAAATTAAATGGTAGGCCAAATTCAAGGTCTAATAACTGCTAAGTTAAAATGAAAACAAACAAACAACCAGAAATAAACTTGAAGACAGAATGATGGAAGGGGACAATAAAAAGTGATAATGAATGACTGTTGTTACCACCACCACCACTACTACTGCCACCACCACTAGCTTACAATTGAATAAGACTTACCAAGTGCCAGGGACCAGGTTCTTTTATTTATGTACTACATATATTAGCTCATAACCTCCAGAAGTAGGCAATGTTTCCTACAGTATTTATTTTACAGATAAGGTATTCAAAACACAGGAATGCAAGTGACATGCACACACTCTCAAGGAGCAGAGCCTGGATGAGGCCCCAAGCAGCCTGGCCCTAAGTCTGCACACTTAACTCTTATCCCAGTAGTCCCCAGTGCTGTCTCTACACTGGAAACTTTTGGAGGGACTTAAAAAAATAAATTTTCAGGCCATTCCCCAAACAAATTAACTCCCAGTCTGTGGGGAATAGGACACAGATGCCAAGATTTCTTGAAGCTTCCCAGATGATTCCAATGTGTAGCCAAGTTTGGGAATCTCTGTACTATGCTATGCTGTCTTAAAGTTGTAGAGGTCAAAGGAACTAGAGTTATGGAGCCAGGAAATAATTCATCTAGGGCATTAAGAGAAATAATGGACAATCTTAAGCATACAGTGAATAATGACAAGCAACACAAGGGAATAATTTTAATACCTTATTTACCAAAGCAACATGTGGTAATGAGCATTTTAGGAATGAGTCATCTGCTTTCTACTTGGAATTAAAAGTGGTATTATGTTCATAAAGAGAGAATAGCTAGATGTCAATGTCTGGAGATTGTCACAACTGAGGGGTGGGGTGGAAGCTACTGACTTGTAGCATATAGAGGCCAGGGATACCGCTGAACACACCACAGTGCACACGACAGGCCCCACAGCAAAGACTTATCTGATCTGAAGTGTCAATAGTGTCCAGTATGAGAAACTCTTTACGAATGACTATTTTATTTTAATTACAGGGATAGTAAAGAGAGTAAGTGTATTTAATTTTAATTCATCCAGGATTATGGTTAATTTGTGTTTACTCAACAAGTGTGATAGATTTATATAACAGTATTAGAATAATTAAAACAACCATTGAAATCCTACAAACTGTACTTTCATGGCTAGAAAATTCTCTAGACATGAGGGTAAATGCAGTTACAGCCTTAAAAATCTACGACTCATTGGAAGGCGAAGGAAACTAGGTAGAGTAGGGCTAGATATGGAATTGACATATCAAACATTTCCAGTCCACTGAATGAGAAAACCAGAGCTAGGCCTTGCAAATACTCTGATATTGGTTCTTTGGAGCCTGGAATATGTTTATTTTCACCTGTCTATGAATAAGTAATACATCTTCTATGAAACCAGAGTGAAGAATCATGTAAGATGCAACTACATCCCTGAAAATGTGAAGGGGAAATTTGGCACATTACTCAAAGTAATACCAGTAAGAGGATAATGTTGAAAGTGATGTATCTTATTTTTCACTGCAGTGCTTAAAAATTTTTAATTTTCATCTCTTTAAATTCTATTACATTTAACCTTATATAAGAAAGTGATTACAAGCATAACTGATTATAAGTTCTCAGAGATTCACGCTAGCATAGCCTATTAAAATTGGATTCTGGGCTTACTTCTGAAGTTTTGGTTTGGAAAGCTGTACCCCTGATCTTGTTGAAGGCATTAGTTTGTGTTAGCACTAAAGAGTAGTGCTGCATGACTGAAAAGATTTTGAACTAGAATTCTGATTTATACTTGTTCTTTCTGTAATAACCAAATAAGTAATCTTTTAAGAGATCTTATATAAATTTTGTTGTGTAATACAATAATGTAGAATGACAACTTAGACCTAAGTATTTGTTGCTTGTTTGCCATTACAGACTTGAAAACAGCATATGGAAAGGCATGTAAATATGATAGGACCATTAAGGGTGATAGAGTTTGGGTGCAGAACGGGGAGTAAGTAGTGAGAGAGAGTGTAGGAGCTATGTTTCAGATCATAGATGGCCTCAACAATCATACAAATAATTCTGGGTGTAGAATGTTGAAAACTTAACTTGGAAAAGTAAAACAATGAGATTTGTAATGTAGTGACATTGTTCAAGACATTTAGTGACATTATTCTGGAATACTAGGAAAGAGTTATTATTCTGGAATGTGGTGGAAAAATTCTAATCTTAATCTTGTAGAAGATGGATTAGAGAGGGTCAGTGTTTCCATAGGGAGACCATCGAGGAGCTACAGGCATCACACAGGTGAACAATGAGGGCATACACTTAGGCTGTCACAGTGGGGATAAAGACAAAGGGGTAGTTTGAGTTACTGAGACATTTAAGGAGTAACAAAACTTGAGCCTGGATTGGCTGATAAGAAGACTAAGTAAGATCATGCATTACTGATTTAGGATGCTGCTAAATACTTTACCTGCATCTTCTCTTTTAATCTATGATGTAATAAATATTATCTGCCTTCTACAGATAAGGATACTTGGCTTAAGTAATTTGCCCTAGAGCACGCAGAGTAGAATGGCAAACCTAGGATTGGAAATCAGGACCATCTAATTCCAACGCACCTGATTTCAACTATTCTTAGTAACTAGGATGAGTATGACAGGAGGAAAAGAATATGTGAGGTGTGAGATAAAGTAAAGCATTATGTTTTGGAAATGTGGAGCTTCATATGACTGTGGAACACAAAGCTAGATCATATAATAGGCATCTAATAAGTGGAATTTTAAAATTTAGTTATGTATACTCTGCCACTTTATAGTCCAGCTTAATGGATTTTATAATGATTACAGTGGCAAATATTTTTATATTTTGCCCAAATCTAAAAAGACCAGTGATAATGAAAGAATTTACAGAACACTTTGGGAAGTAGACTGTGGAAAAAGGTTCTATTAACTTTTTCATTAGTCATTTTTAACCACATTATACATTAACACTTCAGTACACTTCACAAAATGGCAATTTGGACTTTATATTCAACCACATTTAGTAGAAAAGTGGAAACTGAATTAAATACAATCTAGAAAACAAATAGTGCAAAAAATTTCATGAATATTAATAGAAAACCAGGCAAATGTATTTGAGTTTGTATCACAAAATGTGCAATTCATTCTTTTGTGGAATTGCTATTTCAAACAAGATAGATTGCCACAGTCACTTAAAAACTGTAAAATGTGAAACACTCATGGAAAAAAAGATAGGTGAAGATTATGTCAAATGTGATAGATTTCCTAATGAAGGAATGAGGCTTTGAATAACGTACTCCCTTTGGCAGCATCTTAAAAAGATCATATTCAGTGAATATGAATGATTAGTAAACTATGAAACAATGAATAAACATACACATGCAGATGAAAGGCTAGGTTGCTATGGATTTACTAGAAATTTCCATCTGTCATTATTTCTGATTTTTTACCTCCTCCTAAAATCATTAATAGGGTACAAAAAGTTACTGTGAATTTTATACCTGCCGCAAAACACATCGGGGTTTAATTTATTGAATGGTATTTCATTAGTTCAGATGAGTTGAAATGTGGCATTTCATTTTCTAAAACTGCGGAAACATTAATCATATGGATACTTAAATTATAATTTAGGCACTGGGTAAAGTTTCAATTTATCTGAATAAAAGTGAGTAAACATCCAAAATGAACTAAAGTTTATTTTATATCAAACTGACTGTTTCTGATTAGTGGTAGGTAGTTTAAGATTTCCCTATGCAATATTAATCAAGTTCAATTTCTTTTATAAAAATAAAGAGCAGAATGGTGGTTACCAGAGGCTGGGGTGGTTGGGGCTGGAGGTTAAGCAGGGATGTGGATTGGGGAGATGCTGGTTCAAAGATACAACGAATCTGTTCAGGAGGTCTATTTCACAGCATGACTATAGTTGATGATATATCATCTTCTTGAAAAATGCTAAGAGACTTCATATTAAATATTCTTAACATGAAAATGATAACTGTGTGAGGTAATATATGTATTAATTAGCTATATTTAAACAATTTCACAATGTATGTAAACTTTAAAACATGTTGAACATGATAAATACACATAATTTTACCTGTCTTAAAATAATAAATTAAAATAAAAATATTATCTTTTAATGCAGAGGTTTTGTCACTTTTAATATTCACATTCCTCATTGACTATCAAAAATCCAGTACTTAATTGTGCAATATTAGGATGTAAGTTATGTTTTATAAAATTAACTCAAAAAATGTTACGTGCATAAAAATGTCATGGGCAATTTCTTTTTTCCTCCATTTTTATTTAGTGATATGAGACTAATTCTTATTTATGAGAATATCTTCACCGGGTAGAACATTTTTTAGTGGTTTATTTACTTTATTCTATCTAATTTTCTTTTCTTTTCTTTGAGGTGAAGTCTCACTCTGTCACCCAGGCTGGAGTGCAGTGGCACATAGAATTCTTCTGTAGAATTGCTATTTTCAAGCAAGATAGAGGGAATGAGGCTCACTGCAACCTCTGCCTCCCAGGTTCAAGTGATTCTCCAGCCTTGCCCTCCTGAGTACCTGGGACCACAGGCCTGCCTACCACCATGTCCGGCTAATTTAGGTATTTTTAGTAGATATGGGATTTTGCCATGTTGGCTAGGCTGGTCTCAAACTCCTGACCTCAGGTGATCTGCCCACCTTGGCTTCTCAAAGTGCTGGGATTATAGGCATGAGTCACCATGCCCGGCCTATTCTAATATTTAAGTACCTGACAAATGTAGAAATCAATATGTCAGATACTTTAGTCTACACAAAATAAGTTTCTTAACAGATCATTCATTCAGACAGATTGAATTTTTACTTTAGATAAGAATTATTTAGGTAAGTATTATTGTGATAGTTACTAAAGAAAAAAACCAGACTCTTTTGGACAGGAATCTCAACTGCTTAAAGGAGAGTAAAATTTCTGAGGCAAAGTATTGCAAAGCAAAGGAATACATGTGACAAATATTAGAAATGGTACAGCAGAAGTGAATTTGGGAAATTGGACTTCAATAAGCATCTTAGAGGGAGAAATAAAAGAGGAATCTTTTTCCAAATTAAAGTTTTTAATTTATGAGTAATTATACTTTTAAATAGATCCCTGACAAGACATTTTGGGTTTTAGAGTCTGAAATTTTGCAAATAAACTGGTTACTAACTGGAATAAAAATATGTTTTGCAGTTTTAAAATTTATTTAAATGGGAATATCAGGTTGCCATTGTTTTAATGGCAAAAAAATATTTCCACGAAATTTGTTTATAAAATGAATGTTGGCTTCATTGAGAGGCAGGAATTTAGGTGACAAGGTAAAAAGAAAGCTACACGGTTTATTATTTTGAGATTCTCCACAATTTTTAGAAAAGTCTAATAATCTCCTTTTTCTTTTATTTGTACATGTTTTATTATTTTGGTATTATCAATAATTTTAAGAATTTTGATGTGTAGCATTAAAGTTTAATAATAATCCCTAATAATATAGGGATTATTTCTAAATCTTTGATTGCCATGTTGCATACTTAAATTTGTTCTTAGAAAGATAACCTCATAGCACTGGGACTAAAATAGATGGAAAGAAGAAATTCTTGAATGGCAATGTGTCCATATGGTAAGATAGAACTTGCAAAGTTAATTTTTCTTAATTAGCAGTAACTTAATCAGTTCCAAGTTAGAGCTGAGAAAATGTTTTCGGTAAACTAAAGTTTTTTTGTAGAGGTATCCTTTTAAAATAACTCTTATCTCTGCATTTCCATACTGTGTAAATTGGAAGGTTGAACCTACTATTTTTAATTGCAGCAAACATTTTGGCACCAAATCTTTATTTCTGTCTTTTGTGTTTGTGGTAAGATGGTGATATATGGAAGATGCTTCAGAGTTACTTGTAATGCTATGAGGGTGGTGGTGATGGTCGGACAAAAACTACTTAAGTGTTATCTGGGATTGTAGTTGGAATGTACTTCCATTTAATTATGTGTATTCGATAACTCATTGCTTCTGAAAATTGTCGATCTTGAAAAAGTTAATGAGCTATTAAAAACTGGTCTATGCAAACATTTAGGTAGAATTACAAATTTGGTATTATTTGGGACATACACCTACTGATTTTCAAATGTTAATTTGATTTTATTTTCTGACATTTTAAATTGGTTTTGGAAATTTTAATGTGGTGCACAACTAAGATAAAAAGTATTAGTTAATATCCTAGACTCATGACTCAAAAACTAAGGACAAAGAGTCAAATCCAGCACACTCAAAATTTTGTGGGAGCACAGCCATATCCATTTGTTTCCATATTGTCTATGGTGGCTCTAGAGTTGCGGTGGCAAAGTTGAGTAGTTTGGCATAGACTCTACGGCCTGCAAGGCTTGAAATATTCATTATCTGGCTCTTTAGAAGTGTTTGTCAGCTCCTTATCCTGGAGCTCCTAGAAAGCTGCAGCTGAGCTTTACAATTGCCCATGAAAAAGAATAATTAAGGGAGGTAGCCTAAGGGGGAAACAAATACAACCTATGGTATTCATTTCAAAATCTGCAATCAGATTTTTGTTCATTGTAAAGAAAAAAATTTTTTAAATTAGAATAGACTCAAGAGAAAGTATTTGGTTACATTTTAAGTTTAATCCTGGTCACTTACTAAATGCATGGGTAGTGTGTATGTAATTCTAGATGACCTATACCCTTAAGGTTTCTGTCCTTTTTGGGGTGAAGGCGGTAGTGGGGCTTTGCCTCTTTAGACGGTGAGTGATAGACTCTGCTGATTCTGACAGAAAGCGTCCCATGGACCCCTGAAGTTTGGAGGCAGTTCCATCATGGATTTGTACGTGTGTGTGTGTGTGTGTGTGTGTGTGTATGTTGTGTGTACAGTGTGTATGAAAAAACACAATTGCCTTAAAAGTAGAACTAAAGTAGACTAAAATAGTTACAGTTTTCAGGAAAATAAGAATCATGGTACATAAAAATTTTAAAGTTGGTTGAGTATGGGAAAAATAAATTTTCTGGTATTAAAGCAGTCTAAAATGCAGCCTTCAATGCTGCTCACTGAAAACACTGAGCCAAAAGATAAGTGCTTTCTACGTAGAAAATGGTAAGTGCTTTGCCCTTTAAAAAGGGAATCTGGAAAATGTTGCCCTTTTAATATGTCCTGTAGCCTGCCCTGGATTTGAGGATGAACAGAGATGGCACTAAAAATGATAAAGCAATAAATCATAAAGCCCCAAAGTTCCTTTTGTGTCAAAGCTCTTACATGTTCAGAAGGCAGTAACTATCTTCAGTACATACCAATTTCCCTATGTGGGATGGAAATTGGAGAAACTGTGAGAGAAAATACTGACTAGGAATAAAACTGTCTTTGCCTCTTTTTCATTTTCCTTATTTTGAAATTTTTGCTGTCCACATGTTAATTGGAGATCTTAATAGTTCTAGCTGAAAGTTGATATCTGAGGCAGAAAGAAAACAAATATGGGTCTGTATTTCAGCTGGAATCTAAAGTAAATATAATCATTTTTTTAATGTTCAAAGCATTTTAGGTTCTTTTCACTCTCTTCATGTGTTACGTCTTTGCTTTTCATGCATTTGAAACTCACCCACTCTCCTCTTCATAGTTCTCTTTCAGTTTCTAAAATACCAGTGTAAGTGAGAAAAGGTAAAAAGCTGTTAGAAAAATCTCTTTCCTTTAGAAAGTTCATGAACACACAAGATAACATATGAATGATGAATGAGAGTATAAATTTCTCTATACTTCAAAAAGTAAGAATTATAAGGCAGCAGGCCATTTTTTTGGTTACTGATGGACTGGACTTGGAGTCATTTGCAGGATTAATTTGGAGTACTGGTCAGGATCAGGAAATAATAATTAATTCCATGATTATCAAAGTTTCTTCTGAATCTTTAGAATATTTACATAAATGTGCATGCAATGCCTTGCTTCTCTATTAGTTACAGGACTTAATTATATCCCAGGCCAGGCCCCAGGAAGGAAGCTCTTTGTCCATTTAGTGCACACACTTCCCTCTTTAGCTCTCCAGATTCACTTCTTGTGACTGAATGGAAACCACAGTCTTTATACGACCTGAGTTCAATGTAATGGATTTTTGCTTTTCCTCCCAGGACTTTGTAATTTTCTATATCTTTTTGTTCACTGGACACTTAAGAGACTCTTCCTGATCCAATGATCACGAGTCTACCATGAACATTGAGGCTTATCTCGGCAGACTTGCTTCTAGTCAATAACACTTGCCTTTGTCTCTGCATCCGCCATCTTTAAGGACTTCCACTCCACTTTCCTCATGTCATATACTATTAGAAAATTGCTTCCATAATAACAGAGGGTGCAGGTTATGGGGCCAGATTGTTCGAGTTTGAATTCTAGTTAGCTGAGTAACCTTGGACAAGTTATTTAATATGTCTGTGCTCAGCTTCCTCTTCTGTAAAAAGGAGATGATAGTTGTATTTTTCTTATAGGGTTGTCAAGATGATTAAATCTTAATATGGGTGAAAATTTTGTAATACTGCTGGAGAAACAGTAAGTATAATACTTAAGAACGTTGTTTTTATTTATGTTGGGCCCCATAAAGTTTTATGACCTATGCCTAGGGAATAGTACTGAATAAACATTTTTTAAACTAGTGATAAAATATCATTTCTACCTAATATTTTGTCATTTTATAAAAGACTGACAATATTTAGTGCTGGTGGGAAAGTGGGCACTGCTGGCAGGAGTACAGTTGGTACAGCCTTCAGGTACAATATGAAATGCACCACAACAAGGCTTGGTACCCCATATATAGGTATGCATTATTCTGGAATGTTCATAGCGATAGAATATTTATTGAACGCTTTACTGAAGAGGGTGGGGACAGCTAGATTGCTTGTGTGTCACACACAGGTCATGAAAAACCAGAACCGCTGCTTGATAACCACTCTTCAGCCACTTTCCACCATTATTTTTGTGCCATCACCCAGGTACCATGTTGGAGCTAACGCTGAGCTCAAAGTCGGAGTCCTCTTGAACACCTAGCGGTTCTGCCACAAACATGCCCATTACTTTCTAGTTCCTCATTTCTTTTCGGATAGTTGTATAGAATCACCTCCTTTTCTCAACGGGTGGGTAGGTCCTTGAGGGCATAGGGAAGAAGATCCTGGCAATCACTTCATTGATCTCCTCCAAACATACTCTCTAAGACTGTTTTGCTGCAGATACAGGAAGTCATTTGGAGGTCAAAGCTAAGATGCTTTGTTCTGTGTGGTAACTTCCTGGTTAAGAAGCCTCAGCTTTGGATATGGTTGATTAAAACAGATTTAAAGATGAAGTGAAAACACACTAATTTAATATCTCACCATTATTGTTCCCCTTATAAAGAAATATACTAAGTAAACTTCTTGTTCATAGTTAAACTTCACACATAACTTGAGGAAGTTTTTATGAAAACCTTCCCCTGCAACTCCAGGACCTGGGGAGTGGTTTCATTACTTATGCTATTGAGGCACATGTTCTTTTAGCTTTCTTTGTGAATCCTTGTGCATGTGAATATGTCATATTCCTATATCTTTTGAGTATAGGATTCCAAACATGTTCAGGGGTCTTTTCAGAAAAAAGTTCACTTTCTTTTTACAGCAGTTTATTGGAAAACACATATTTCCTGTCTTCCTTTTATGCTGTTATAAGTCCTACATTGAATGGAAAGTTTGTTTCAAAATAATTCCATTAATTAGTAGAGAGCATTGATCACTGATTAAATGATTGTGATTTATCTGCTTTTGTTCACATGTAGATTTGCTACAGCCTTTTCATTACTTGCTTTCTGCCCATCAGTATTACCTCAAGATGATTCAGAGCAAAGGCTTTCTGGTTAATATGTGATGAAGGCTAAAATCAAAATGGCAGAGAGCCGAGAACACTTCAGGAGGAACATAAGTTCGCTTATAAGGTAAAGCACTCATGTAAGGTGAGTGGCTGTACCCTGGTGTTCAACTCAGCTTGAATTTTAGCTGAATAATTCTGTGCAGCTCCATTTGTTACTTAATGTAGTAATGAAAATGTATTTGCTCTTTGGTCTTCAACATTCCCTACACATCTTTTAGAGTGGTTAACATTCTTTCTGTTCCTTTCAGGGGAAGAATTTACTTCTTTTTACTATTGATAATAGAATATTTTGAGTGATTTTTTTTGCTTTAAAAAATATGATAAACCTCCATGGTGAGAACATATGATTTACTATGCCAAGCTGTTTTGCTGATTTAGCTTCCAGACAAACAAGGAAATGAAAGGCAGAAGTGAAGAGTTTAGATCAAATAGTAGATATCACAAGCAAAATGACAGATATAACTCTTGAAAAATGTGAAATGCAGTGGTTAAGATTAAATTTAGTAATTTCCTTGGGAATTAGCTGTATGTAGAACATTGCATATAGAACATTGAGATGATAATCTTTGCCAGAAAAAGGATTATCTCATTGTAATCAATCCAGTGGAAAAGAACACCCCTTACTCGGCCATCTTTCTCTGTGAGCACACAGGCCTTTCATAGAACAACCATTATTTTCAGCCACCAGCTATTGGGGTCAGAGTGAGTTGTCTCCATGACTGTGTGTACATCCTTTGGCTACAGGCACTTGAAACTAATTTTTAAATGAACTAAAAAATTCCAAAAGCCAAGTTATAGTAATCTAGCTGCCATCTGATAATGAAAACTCTGCTTAATTTTTACTTTTTTTTAAATAATGAAAATCTTTTTCAGAAATAAATTAAAAAGGTGAATGTAAATACTTTAGATGTATTGACAAACATTTTTATTGAGGGGGAATACTGCTATTATTCCCCTATTTTACCCTCAGAGTAACTCCATTTTTTAATGTTTGGGTAAAACAAGTTATTAACAACAGTTAAATATTATGCAATGTGTAATATTATACATGTATGTGTATATACATAGATATATAAGTATATATGCATATATGTACCATGTAATATATATCATATATTTTATATATGAAACATATAATACATATGATATATGCATTTTATCTTTTATGTATGAAATACATAATAAATATATTACACATATTTACATATGATTGCATATATACTATATTTAAATTTATTACAAATGTATTTTACATATATAACATATATATGTAATATATTTTAGAGATTTTTAATAGAGTTGAGAACATTAGCTTCTTGAGGTTTGAGATCAGACCTGCCTGCCTAACAGTAAGCAGTGACAACTCGAAGGGATAGATTTCAGACCTAGAGTACAAAAAGGCATCTAAGGGGAAGAACATTTGAAATGTCTCCTGTCCATATCTATCTACTGATTTATCTGTCTGTTTCTCTCTCTCTCTCTCTTTCCATCTGTCCATCTATTTGGATTCACCAGAGGATGAAAAGGACCATCTTTATGAGCATCTTGCAGTGACCTGGGAGGACACATGCTGGCTGGTTCCTATCATCCTCTACATCTTAACTTAATTCTGAAGCATGAATTTCAGCTGAAAGGAGGCTCAAGCTTTACTCTTTTTTTTTTTTTTTTCAAACAGAAACACAATAGAATTTATTTCCTTTCTTTTTGCTGAGGGAGAAACAGTTTCCTGGTAGGGGAGCAGTATTTTCAAAAGCTTCTTAGGTGTCTTTAAAAACAAGGAGACACCTGAATTGTAAGTGCTGCCTTTTCTCTTAATAAACTTCATCCAGACAGTCAGCACATCACATACTGACAGTCACATTTGATTATGGTTTATATTTCTTACCATCGGAATATTTCTTTGCCTTAAAAATTGTTTCCATATTTACTACCTCCACATCGTCCCCTAGAAATGAGGTAGAGTCTGTCAGTAGGTCATAATTTCTGCGACTTTATACATTTTCCATTCTCTTTGAAGGCTGTAGGACAGAGGTCAGGTCTAGCTTTACATTTTCTATCCTCTTTGAGGGTTGTAGAGCAGAGGTCAGGCTTAGCTTGCCAGTCACGGCAAATTCCCTTTCTTCTCACAATATGCTGTGCTGAGTGTTAACGATAACATGGGGCACCAAGGCTTTTTTCCCCTCTCATTATTCTATATTTGAAATTAACTAAGTATTACAATTAGGCACCATTTTCCCTAGGTAAAGATGTGTTTCAATTCCCATCTCTAATTTTAAAGTGTGTCACTAGGTTAAAAAAAAAACAAGATAAAATTGTGGTATTATGTTATAAAATATATTGGTGAGGAGAAGTAGTAATTCAATCATTCCACTTAGGAGACCAGAGGTCATTATTAAAGATGGTCTGCAGGCAAAGAGAGAGAAACAAATGGGACCATCATCAACGCAAAACAACAGAAACACAAAAACTGATTTTATCAACGTGCAGTAGGGAAAAGAGTAAATGTGACAGAATCTACAAAAATGAGAAACGAATAAACAGGCTCAAATTTTCAAGTGGATGCTTTTAGAGAGATATACTTGATAGGCGTTCAGAACTCAGGCCTAAAAATGCCTCACAGAACAAGAATTATTTCATGTTAATTTTGAGTTAAATTTTAAAACATGAGTTGCAAAGTTTAATCATGTAAATCTCAAAGAGTTGTTTATAGAATTAGGTGACTTAATATTCAGAAGAGTGTTTGTCACATGATAAGCTCCATAAGAGTTCCGTTCTATTATTTTTATCTCAGTTGGTCCTTGCATAATTCTATCAGGTGGATACTGCTATTATTCCCTTCAGGTGTGTCTCAGAAGGTGAAGTCACTTGCTTGGAAAAACAACATGTCCCTACTGAATACCATCTTCGTGGGACTATCACTTAGGTGACTGTCCTTCTCTGGCCCATAGGTGGGCTGGTCTCCTCATTTGTTCTCTCCTTTGATTTTGAATTTTAATTAATTAATTAAGTAAGTAAGTAAGTAATCTAGAAACAGAGTCTTACTCTGTTGCTTAGCCTGGAGTGCAGTGGTACGATCTTGGCTCACTGCAATCTCCTCCTCCCAGGTTCAAGTGATTCTCCTGCCTCAGCCTCCCAAGTAGCTGGGATTACAGATGCATGCCACCACTCCAGCTAATTTTTGTATTTTTAGTAGAAACGAAGTTTCGCCATGTTAGCCAGGCTGGTCTCGAACTTCTGACCTCAGGTGATCCACTAATCTCAGCCTCCCAAATTGCTGGGATTAGAGGTGTGAGGCACTGAGCCTGGTTTTGATTTTGAATTTTAAGTGGTAATGAGAACTGTTGGAATGTATCCCTGGAAAGAATGACCTGGATCCCTGGGACACACCCTAGTTTCTGTGCTTTCTGAACCTGGTTCTTGAGAATTTATATTGATCCTTGAGCTACTCCATATCTTTCCATTCAGTTGTTTCCATTGTGACTTTGGTTCTGCATGGCTTTCTGCTTGGGTGAGGGGGTCTGGTATATGATGGAGGAAAATGACAGTACCCTGTCACAATCATCTGTGCTGTGGCCTGAGCTGGCCTAGGAAAAGCTAATGTGGTAGAATCCTTTGTCCTGGGAAACGAGGGATTCAAATGGCCCCAGTACAAACATGGTGCCTTACTTCTCTAGTACAATAAAATCATGGTGATAAAGGGAAGCTCAAATTTTTTTCATCTAACTGTTTTACATCATCAGATTAATGATTACCTGGAGGTCTGAAGTATTCTTCAGTGCCCATGTTCATCTAGTCACTTTCTTTGTTCATTGTTATATGACTATATGACCACTCTGTTTATAAATCTGGTTTTTATTTCCTCTTATTTATACCAAGTATTATCAACTTCTTAAAGAAGGGACCATGGATTTTTTTCTACCCACCAGGACCTGTGATACATAGTTTCGCTAGGTTTTCCAGCTATTCTGACTATTCTCAACCCTGCTCAGTTGTTCTTGTTCTCCTGTAGAACTGCCATTCCGTTCTCCCTTCTAGATGTTTGCTCATGTTGTTTCTCCCACTTGAAATGCTCTTTCTCTCCCACTTTATCTTTGAAAATCCTGTACCATCTTCAAACCTCAAGTGGCCCTACTTCCTCATGTGTCAATTTATGTTGATTTCTCTCTGAATTCCCATAGCACTTAACAATCAGCACGTCACAGTATATTAATTTTATGTGAGTGTTTACCTGAACGGTAAGATTCACATAAACAGTGATCAGTTGTTTTTTTCCCAATATTTTAGTATCAAACATTTTAAACATTCAGACAAATTAAAGGGATTTCACAGTGTAAACAGTCATGTACCTACCTACAATTAACATTTTGCTGTATTTGGTTATCATTTTGCTATCTTTGCACTATCACCTTTATATCCCTCTATTCATCCGTCTTTTCACCTGTTTTGTTTGCATTGCAAAAGAAGTTGCAGAGATGAGCATACTTCACCAGATGCTGAGGCATATTTTAGCATGCTTAAAGTATGAGTCAGTATTTTTTATATTTTTTGTGATTAACTTTTCTCTTCTCCATGGAATCCAGCAGAGTACTGACCACATCGTAGATGTTCAATTCTTTCTCACTGGATTGAATTTAGGTACCACTTTGAAAAACATATGAAACTAAAGGTGTTTAAGCCCAGATAAGTGGTCTCTGGAGCCTCAGAGGCGGATAGAGGTGGGTGTATATTACAGACTTTTGGAAAAGATATCTCTGTACCTAGCTTGTATTAGCCCAACTTGTGACCTCTCAAATATGGCCGAGGAGTATGTCCAGGCAAAGTCTGAGGAGGCAGTTGGCTGAGAAACTAGACAGGCTACCATTTGATTGACTGAAATACTAAGAACATTGATGTTGCAGAAATAAGAGACTGATATTCTAGTTTATCTGAAGGTAGATAGAAATGAGGTTATAAAATAGTCATAAAAATGGGGTTCATGTGCAGCAGCCTGTTCCACTGCACCCAGGTGGGTGGAAATTCAACTCCTTGCGGAGCTAGCACACTCTCCAGATAGACAATTTGGGCCCAGGCAGACGATGGCTTTGCAAGGAAGCTGCTTTCCTGAATCCGTGTAGGCAGTGAGTTTCTGACATCTTATTAGGGGAAAGAAAGTCACAGTGCTTTTCAGATTTGGTAACACTTTTTAAAACATGTTACTATAGCAGTCATTATTCACCCTGACTTTTTTCTTTAACAGAGATATGTTTATATTCATATCCACATCCACATACATTGTTTCATTCTTCAAATGACAGGCTTCTTCTCATCCACGTGTCTCTGATCACCCCCTCTGGCGTTTGCTCCTGACTGTTTATTGAATCCCTCCCACCCCCCTGCCATTATGTTGTATCTCTGCATTCTATTTTACCTGAAACATTTTTCAAAATGACTATATACTTGTTTCTTACATTTATCATAGTGCGCTAAAATTTCATAATGTCAGAAACACATTTTTCCATTATCCTCTGTAACTATAGGGTCTTAAAGCATCTGACTCATAGTAGACTCTTAATTAAAATGTACTGAATCATGTATACTGAAAATACATGAATAGGGAGAAAATTTGTTTCAGTGTTATCCTAAATGCCCTCACTGTGTTTAACTCTCACCCTGGCTCTTTCCTTTCTTCATTTCCTAGTACTTTAATATATCCTGGCTCCTTGACTGGGGCCTGTGCTCAAACTTGACTTTCTGGGCAGTGCCACAAGTTAGAAAATCATCTACTCCATCTGTAAACTTTCATTCCTTCAGCAAGTGGCTGTCACAGCTAGGGGTTAGAAGAAAATTTTATCTGATGGAAGAAATTGACCACAAGCTGCGAATGATTGAGAACTTTGCTTAATGTGTTAAATCTCCTCAGGATGTTTACCTATTAGGAGAGTGGTAAAATCTGGTAGTATGACTAAGCAACTTAAGTTCAGGCAGTGTATGTGAAACAGAGACTCAGCTGTCTAAAATCACAATCTGAATGATTTGAAAACTGAGAAAAGCGAATTCATTCTTCTTTGAGCATATTATAATCTCACTTTTGTTATGCATCTTTATATTATAAGGGGAATACTGAATTCCATTGTTTCTGACAGATTATCTGGTGGCTGATACATTGAATTAAGAATGCAGGGAACAGTTAGGATGATGAGGATTTCCCAAATCATGTTGTTGAAAATGGGTTAGGAGCTGGGAGTATTTTGTTTACAGAAAAAAATACAGGGAAGATAAGAAAACTTTGCTTCATTCATTTGAGAAATTTCCTTTGAACACATACTGTATACTAGCAATAAATTAAGTGCTGTGGAGAAACAGTGATTAAAAACAGTAGTCCTGCTTGCTATTTCATAATTAGGAAATAGTTAAGGACAGTTAAGTAAAAAGAGGAAGATAAATTTATAGTTATGCATGTTATTTCTTTTTTTCTTAAAAGAACAGGTAGAGTCCTGATGCACATAAAATTGCAAGGAAAAATACATTTCCTTAATGTAAACAAGTCCCTAACATGCACAGGGTCTATAAATGTGGAATGAAATGGGACGCTTTCTGGAACAGCAATTTCCCATTATTGTTAAAATTTAGTTAATGCTAACAAGCTTTAAAGTCTTAATAAGGTTTCAGATAAGGTTTTAGATAAATCCCATATGCATTAGTGATGAGAATACAGACTTGCCCGTAGTTTTTAAAAAATAAGATTCTCAGATTTTGTGTTATTCGAGATCACTAATTTTCACTTATGATAACCAGAGAAATAAGCATAATTGTTCCTATAAACAGAAGTCTTCCAGGTCAGGTTTGAAAAAGATGAGTTATTTGCTTTGGACTGTTTGATCCTCTCACAAAGAAAAAGAGTCAAGTGTTTTGTGAGCCTGCCGTAATAAACAACTGATAGTTCTTTTCTTTGTATATAATAGGAAGTCAAACCTAGGTCACAGAGAGGGGAAAGATAAAGGTAGCAGCATATCACCTATAATAATCAATATAAAAGATGGGTGGAGGGGAAAGACTGCCAATTGTGCATCTAGTTCTAACTTTTCCATTTTTGTCTTGAGTCATGTGGATCCACGCAAGTTTCCTTTCTACTCAGGCATGAAGTTTCTTCAGCAGAAAAATTAGGGGATTGAACTTACATTACTGCTAATGTAACTTTTCAATCTTACATTTAAATATTTTAGAAAAAAGTAAGCATATATTTTGTGAGAACACTTAATTACTTTGGACCATTAAAATAATACATTAGAAATAAAATTTGCTCTTTTCTCAGTGGCTCATTTAGAGTTATCACATGTAATAAAAAAAATTCCTCCTCTTATTCCTGAGCCTAGGAATAAACCCAGCAAAGAAAACTTTTCAAGCACTTAGACATACTTTTGAACAACTCACATGTGATATTTTAAAGGAACTGTTCTCTCAAACAGTAATCAGTAATCTCGGTTGAGAAAAATCTGAAAAATCGCATATCAATTTGTGTCAATCGTTTATTTAGAAATAAATACTCATTTTAGTATAACATACCTCCTCGTATTAGATAGAAGGGGAATGTGCTGAACTTTCCTGCATTTATGAAATTATGAACATGTGTCGACAATAGAACTGTAATTGATCCACATAATTTTCTAAGATGAAAAAATATATTTCAACAGTACCTACCAATTATAGCCTAATGAATTTTAAGTAATAGAATGTTATGGCTTGATATGGTTTGGCTCCGTGTCTCAAATCTCATCTTGAATTGTAATAATCTCCACGTGTCAAGGGCAGGACCAGAGGACCAGGTGGAACTAATTGAATGATGGAGGCGGTTTCTCCCATGTTGTTCTCTGATAATGAGTGAATCTCGCGAGGTCTGATGGTTTTATTAGCGTCTGGCATTTTCCTGCTTGCACTCATTCGCTCTCTGGTCGCCGTGCAAAGAGGTGCCTTCTGCCATGATTGTAAGTTTCCTGAGGGCTTCCCCAGCCATACCAAACTGTGAGTCAGTTAAACGTCTTTTATTTTTAAATTACCCAATATCAGATGTCTTCATAGCAGTGTGAGCACAGACTAATATATGGCTTTTTTCGTAATAGCAAATACGTTAAAATTTTTCATTTGTAATAAGTATAGATTATATAATAAACTATAAACATCTTTAAAATACATTTAAATTTATCATATGCATTTTGTGGGCTAAGTGAAAATAATTTTTCCTACCCCTTTTTGAATTTCCTGAATTTATAAATGGTATGGCTAATTCCATGTTTCTTGCAATATATTGTCATGATTAGAATAAAACTTGTGCTAAATTTTATTGTGTGAAATTTCTAATACAAAAATGGCACTTGTATAAGTGAAAATAGAAAATAAAAGTTTTAGATTTTGTACATTTTTGTCTTATTGTAGTTGAGTTTTCAAAATTGGTATGTTCACTAATTTTATAAAGCTTATTTTAGAATTAAAAACAAGAGAATTTTGAATATTTCTTAGGATTTTCATGCAATGTGAAGTATAAGACATTTTAACTTCATTTACTGCTGTGCAATATTGAGTAGTGATTAGAGTTACACTCTGGATTCAAATTTCTTGGCTTTGAAAACCTATGTGTGATTTTTCGGTGTCCTGAGGCCTTACATGCCTCATTGTCCTCTTCTTTAGAATAAGTATGATAGTAACTCACTGGGTAAATATTATAAATAAATAAATACAGGTGTAAATAATTAACTACAGGTGAAGACTAACAAATATGCTTAGAAAATGGTAAGGGCTTAATTAGTGATAGCGATGTTATTAATATAATTTAGACATTTTCTTTAAGAAAAAAATTGGAATCAACAACTTCTTCATTTAACCTGAAGGCCCTGTATTAATGTCATTCCTTTTTTTGCAGCATAACTTTTGGAGTTCTCATTAGGTTTAAGTCAATTTTCTTATCTTTATGAACATTTTATGATTTGTATATTTGCATATGGCAAACCTACTGCAAATCTCTCTAAAAAGCTAAATTTCCATGGCCTTTACCTGCTTAACTAATACCCTTTAGTAAGATTTCTGTGGTGACGTCTGTATAGTTGATTTTCTTCTGACTGTAACATTTCAATCCTTATATACTTGTTTATATTGTGTTGATTCAGTTTCCCATGTGGTCTTAGGAATTATCTCTAATCATACTTTATTCCTAGTGTTCTTATAGTAATTTACATGTGACAAAAGGAAGAGATCTTGCACTATTTATTGTTTGATTTTGGAGATGAGATAACAAAAGATTAATAGAAAAATCCTTCACAAGACACGAGCATGCTGGGAATTGAGAACAAAGGAGTTGAGTATGAGTTGGGACCAGTCTAAGCTGGCTTTTAGAGAGTGATTGTCTTGCAGAAAGTATAGGGTACAATTTCATAGGATAAAATAGAATATTTAGGGAAGGGATTGTAGCATTAACTATGATGCATGTGGTGGGAAATGTGGGACTGTGTTTGGGACAGTAGAGATTATGGCTTCAGTGGAATGGGAAGCCCAGGAAACTTGGGTGTTAGAGGAGGATAAAGATGTAAGGAGCTGAGAAAAAAAGCTCAATTATAAGACACATGCTTTGTTCATGAAATGATAAATGATGGAGATAGGGGAAGTTTCCTATTGATGATTCGCTTTGAAAGTGACCTCATTTAAATAATATTTCAGAAATGGGTTGTATAGAATGGTTAAATATAAGGGCTCTACAGTAAAATGGCCTAGGAACCCTGTTTCAGATGCTTATAGTTGCATGACTTTAGATAAATTAATCTCCTTAAGTCCCAGTTTTCTCACTTCTTAAATGAGTGTCATAAAATAAACTAATCCTTAAAAATACTATAAAGAATAAGTGAGATAGTGTGTCAAGATATTTATCATAGTGACTGTCACATAAGTACAAAATAAATAGATATTATGTAACTATTAATGGACCTGAAGAAATGACTACATGAGATTAATGCAGGTGAAGTTTTCAGCATATCCTTTAACTATAACAGACTCAAAACTTAACAGACACTTACATATCCACCTCACAATCATCTGGACAGTTTTCTTCCCTGATGATATGGAAACAGATATGCTTACTATAGTACAGACAAGAAGAGGCATGTGTCCATTCTGTGACCCTGCCAGAGCTTGGCCTCTGATGGTACCAGGGCTATCACTTTCTTATTTATGAAATTGCAAAGGAGACAAGCCTAGCAAGCAAGAACCTTCAAAGACATTTGCACCAGAGGATAGTGGATTAGTCACTCTGCTAACTGCCTAATTATGAAGTGTTTGTAATAAGATGCTATAAAATAAATAGTGAGCATTTTTTCTAGTTCTACAGCGGCAATAGAAGAAATAGGTGTATGTGTGTGACAAACCATACAATAATACTTTCATTTGAGGGATACTTGATGTTTTTTAAAGCACTTTCATACATAGGAAATTCACAGAAGCATATATAGCTGAAAATGAGTGTTATTATCTTTATGTTTCTAAGATCCTTTGCAGTTATACAAAGAGTGCTTTGCTTCCTCACTTCCCCGCTTGCAGGATTCTGCCTTTTAAGTGTCCTGTGCCTTCATTTTGAAGCAGAATAATCTATAAAGATTCCTTCTTGCACTCTATACCCAGGTATACTGTATTTGGATTGTGCTCTATGTTCTAATAATATATCAGTGAGTGGCATTATTTGGAGTTACGTACATCCATGCTGATGCACATTTATACAATTAGCATTTTGTGGTTTTGGTATTTAAGCTGTTCTTTGGAAGAGTCACTGTTTCTTTGGGTTGCTCCTCATAAGAAACAGTAGAACCAGCCACGAACACAGGGAATTTAGCTCCCTAGTTACTATGGCAGGGAAACAGCAGATGTGGGGATACATGTGTAGTTTATCTGAAAGCAGTATTGGCTTGCTTAGGTGTAAGTCAAATTCAAGTGCCTCAGGCTTCTTCAAGAGGTAAGTGATGATTGTAGCTATCAGCCTCAATCAGTAACAGTGAATACTTTGTGATGTGTTGCCCAGAGGCCTCTGGGATGAAAGGGGACGCAAAGGCCTGGTCCTCTTGACTACATTCAGGAAAATATGAACATCTCAAGTCCAGACTCCCCTTAAGGACAGCTGAGGCCTCTGCCGAAACTACTTTGCAATTCAACTTCTGCCTCTTTTCAATCCTGTTTCCCTCACTGCCTTCCAAGTCTTGTTCCTAAGAACATTCTCTAATAAGCTTTGTGCATGTGAATCTCCATGGCAGACTGTTTCCAAGGAATCTGACCTAAGATGCAGTTAATAAATTTCAGGGGCTGAGAACACTCTCTCTTAACTGCAGGAATTATAAACCATCATAGAATATCCCTCTCCAAATATGTTTAGAAATCTTCAGGACTTGATTGCACATGTATGCCAAATATCAGACTCTCTTGTTCGTGATTTCTGTGCATTATCAATCCAAGATTTTACTTTTTCCTATTGTAAGCATTCTATACATTCCTATTCTGTGAGGTTATGCCAAACCGGAACTGTGTTTCTGTCACTTTCCCTGAGGCTGAGGTGACAGAGAACTTGGGATTCTTCTTGACCTTTATTTCTGCTACAGGACCCCAGTGAAAGGGATGAGGGACACTGCTATTACCATGCAAACAGGAGAATGCTCCTTTTCTATTTTATTCTTTGAGTAGAGGGGAAGGGATTCCCAAGGCATGTCCATCATATATGACTGGAAATTTTTGTACTTCAAGTGGTGGGAGCTGTATTTAGGTGTCTAACTAGCCCCTATATAGATCAGCAGATGCCACTGGGCACTGTGGGCATAATGTCATCACGAGGCACAATATATTCCTGTTTTATGGTAATTGGTATAGGGCTTTGTCCTGCAATCTCCTTCTTTTTATCTTTGTAACATTTTGTCTTTGAAGGGCAGGATGGAGTTCTGATATTACTGGCAATTAGAATTAGGCCAGCTATTACAAAGTTAGAAAGTAAGAGGGACCAGGACAGAATTCTATTTCAAATACCATAAAACAGAAATTTACTGTGTCTTATGATGGCATTAAAATAAATTATCTGAAGAAATATTAAAACTCTTTGTTTTATATTTATTGAGTTCAAACACTTTGGCTCAATACCAGTACCTGTCTATGGAACCAGCTTTCAATTTTAAAGAAAATTAGTAAATCTTTTAAAAAGCCTTAAATTATTCTTAACTGAATTCTGTATTAGGTGGAAAAGAGTTCACAGATGTTAGATTGTAAAACAATTTATATCATCATATATCTACATTTTATATGTTGATAAAGTCATGAGCAATTTGTTCAGGAGGAAGCTGGCATAGCTTCCTTTAGCTTCATTTACAAAGATAGGTTTTTTTTTTTTTTTATAAATAGAATGCTCTATATTTTGAGTGAACTCAGAATTCTAAAGAAGTTCATTGAGAGAAATGTTTTCAAGGATTGAGCTCTACCACTAGGAATGGGCTTCAAAATTTTTCACAATCAAATCTGATAGTCATTTTAAGGCAGTAATCAAATACTCTCTAACCACAATGATGAATTCCAATTAAGGAGAGCTAGGGGGACTACCAAAGCAGGATGAAAAATACACAAAATATCAATATATTGTTAAATGACCACTTCATCACTTATTTAACAAATCATCTCTTGATGTTTCCCCTGAATCTTATTTTTCAACATGTTAAATCCTATTATTTAACTGTGCTGTACACCAGAGTGTTCTCTGACCCCCATACACTATTGCTATGCTGTCCAAATTTTTATAATTTCAGTTTGCCCCAAGTCTTCATTTGTTTCATATTTTTTCTTATGTAACTGTCAAAGTCTTGTCTTGAAAGTGATAAACTATACACATTTTAGAATTACAGAGAGAAGGCTTTTAAGAATTGAAGTTATTTTGCTGTATGCTCTGCCATGGTACAAAAATAATTCAAACTTTCTCAGCCGTCTTTTCTGACAGTGGTAGAAATGTTCCACTAATAATAAAGGATGGAAAAAATCTGGAGTCTTCCTCAGCATGCATTCCTAGTGGTCAAAAACATTTCTTGCCTTTTATTTTTGTTTGCTGTTACCCTCTGCATCAGAAATGACAGTGTTTGGCAGTGATTTGCTGAAGAGCTAAACATCCTTTCACCTGGAACTTTTCGTTCTCAAACATTTTCTTCCATGTGAATGTTGTTATCTACACCAAGGTGTAGATCTTTGCAGATCCTCTTTCATCTGTTGTCCCTGATAAATTTCTCATCTTCAGAATGGAGTTCATTTTTCATTTCATGTTATAGATGTACTTGCTACTTGTCCCTTTCTCTTCAGTGGGGTGTTTGCGGTTGCTCTCAGGACATGAGGATTAACTCGTTCTGTCTTCTCAGCCTTCCATAAGATGAGGATTTGGGTCTGGAGTTTTCCATTTCATAATTTTGCTAATTGCCATTCTGTTTTGATCACTTGAACTGAATTACACAATTTAAAGGCACAAATGTGCTTAGACCCAGTCAAATAATCACTTCAAATACGTTTTTTAAACATCAAACTGGCTGGTAGAGTCCCAGGGGCACATTATTCCATAAACATACTCTGTAGACTCAGGTTCAGTTCATATTCAGGCTAAGATGATTTCGCTTCAAAAGATTCACCTTATTTGTTTTTGAATAAGCACCAAAGTAATAATTCCATGTTTCTCAAGAATATGCCAATTTTAGAGACAATTTTCTATAGCAGGACATTCTATCCAATAATCCTAAACAGTACTAAATTTATCAAATTACAGATTAATAGATATCTTGAAGATTTTCATAAGCTTATGTGATAAAAGAAATTGTAGTTTTACAATAGATCTTCACAAATTTAATACGAATAAACTGCATTGTAACTTGCTGTCCAATTAGTTTTGATGTATGTTATGTATGGACAGGCTATGCATGGATAAAGGAGCAGGAGTAATGTTTAGCTTTATATATTTACATATGTTCCAATATAATGATAGGGTATTATCTATACTTCCCATATTGAGCTTGAGTTTTCCTACATTTTCTCTAAGAAATACCAGTTGGAAGAGCCGATAAAAAGATACACAAATTAATATTGAAGTGATGAAGTCTGACCTTTTTAAGATGAAAATCTTGCCAAATTTTCCATATTGACATGGCAACATTTTATGAATAAATCTAATATCTTATAGATTTAGCACAGTTCAGAAGTCACCATCTGTTTCGAGAAGTGAAGCCTCTCACTATTACATAGTTTCTTGGCTCTGAGACTACTGGCATGCAATCCTTAGCTTATATAATAACTATCAGGAATATGGGAAAAACTTTTATATATTTCAGAAAATTAGAAACATAGGTAACATTTTTAGTTACTGTCAAAATTATAATAGAGTATGGATATTCTTTTCTTCTTACACGACATTGAAGGATCTCTTACTCATGCTCTATATTGAGTTATAGGTCAGTTCCATCTGGGCAAGCAAGATGCAATGCAGAGAATATATGTGGGGAAAGGGCCGAAAACTGGAATCTGAGGTTGAGCAGAGGTGTCTGAGAGCTTTTAACAAATATGAGTATTATAAGAAGTTGTCTCTTCCTTTCATATTTTTCTGTAAATTACTAATAAATATCTTAATTTTATATGATCAATATCAATCCTATTCAGAATCATTCTTCCCATTTTGTGATGTTAATGTTGATTTCGCATTACAATAAATTTCTTTCCTAAACAAGTGTGACAAATGAGCTAATTAAAATGATTTTTAAAAAATCTTGCACCGATATACATATATAATATGTATGAGGTTTTATCTCACAGATATGGAAAGCCAACAGGAGATAAAATTTAGTCAATTTATAAAACTTAGCAGTTTTTATTTTGTTTTCTGAACCAAACAGTATCAAAGGTAATGTGATAAATGTCTACAGTTTCACCGGACTTACATTTGGGTTTTAGCAAATACTAATAAGGATTCTTGCTGCCCAACTATTAGACAGTTTTCAAACCTCTGTCCAGCTGATCTTAAACCATACATTTCTTTACACTGACCTATTAAAAAGTAGGTAATGAAGATGTGTTACTCAGGCAGTAACACAATTCTTGGCCAACATCCTACTTTGGCTACCCTAAGAGTTTGCTGACCAAAGTAAATTATTAGGTATTAGAATGTGCTTTCAACAGACATAGATAATTTTACAACTCTGGATAAATCTTTTAAGAAATGTTCTCAGGTGTATTAGTAGCATCTAAGGAAGGTGGAATGGGCTATGCAGCTTTAAAACATGCAGAAAGCACTGTGAATCACCTAGAAGAAAGGACACAGGACTTTTTTTCAAATCGCATTTTATGTTTTGGGGTACATGTGAAGAACGTGTAAGATTGTTGCATAGATACACACATGGCAGTGTGCTTTGCTACCTTCCTTCCTATCACCTATATCTGGCATTTCTCCCCATGTTATCCCTCCCCAACTCCCCACCCCCACACTGTCCCTCCCCTATTTCCCCCCCACAGACTTTTTTAGAGAACAAAATACTGGGTAAAAGTTAGCTTTTGTGTAAAACAGACACTAAAGGTGCCAGAAAATTTTTAACTTCAGAAACTTAAAAAAGTATATATATAGTAAGACAATTTTTCTGAACTTCCCCAAAAGAGAATAACCCTTGTGAAAACCAATAGCGCTCTCTATGTGATCCCTTTCAAAATTTGTTGAAATGAAAGACAAACTGTGCATGAGTATGAATTACAATGTATCTGTAGACCTGTGATCTCTGCTCCATTTCATTTAAGAAGAACTTCTATCTTGATACTGAATTGACCTCAATCACTACAACTGGCTTATTCAAGTCTGTTCTACTTCTGCCTCTGTCCTACAGATGTACGGTGGATTTAGTTGGAGGAAGTACTGGCTAATAACAAAATAAAAAATAAAGCCATTTTTTTACGTGTTTGCCTTATGGTTTATTCCATTAATTTCTGAAAATAAGTTTTTTATCAGGCTGGGCATGGTGGATCATGCCTGTAATCCCAGCACTGTGGGAGGCTGAGGCAGGTGGATCACCTGAAGTCAGGGGTTCGAGACCAGCTGGGCCAACATACGGAAATCTCATCTCTACTAAAATTACAAAAATTAGCTGGGCATGGGGATGCACACCTGTAATCCCAGCTACTTTGGTGGCTGAGGCAGTTTTTTAGCAATCACACTATATTTTTTAATTGTCAAATTCTTAAAGAAATTCCGTTGATGTTTATATGATGAAAAAGGAACCTAATTTATATCCTTTTAAAGGAGAAATTTACCCTGCATTTGCATAGCAAGAGTTTTTTTAGTGAGAATTCTGATAGTTAGAAAATGCCATACAAAAAGACCTTTAAATTCTAACTTTTGCTCAGTTAATAATGATGTAAGACCAAACAAATGAGACAGCAAGAGAAGGTGGCATAAACAACTAGTCAGATAAAGCGAAGGCAATCATAAATCCAGGGACATCCACAATGACAGAAATCGGAAGCCTCTAGCTATGTATCTCTATTTTCTCTGCCCTCTGGCAGGAATCTTCTCTCATGTACATGGTATCTTACTGGTCCAAATTTTAAAGAAACATGTCCTCTGCCATTCATGGTGGCTCACTCCTGTAATCCCAGCACTTTGGGAGGTCGAGACAGAGAGATCACGAGGTTGGGAGTTCAAGACCAGCCTGGCCAGCATGGTGAAACCCCGTGTCTACTAAAAATACAAAAAATTAGCCATCCCTGGTGGCACATGCCTGTAGTCCTAGCTACTCAGGGAGGCTGAGGCTGGAGAACTGCTTGAATCCAGGAGGCGGAGGTTGCAGTGAGCCGAGATCGTGCCACTGAACTCCAGGCTGGGCGACGAGAGTGGAACTCCAAATAAATAACTATGTTCTCCCTTTTTCTTCAGTGTTCTATGTATTAACAACTTCTAGTCAACAAGTAATTCCAACTAACAATAAAACATACTCAAATTTCTTTCATGTTACATTTTTTCCCTCGATTCCTCACCTTTCTGGAGTTATCATCTTACCTCTGTTTACACTTTCATGTTAACTTCTTCAAGGAGTTGTATAAACATACTACCTTGATTTTTTTTTTTTTTTTCTCCAATCAGGCTTCTTCTATCCTGCTATACTGAAGTCTTGAGGTCATGGAATCACGTGGACAGTCCAGTGCACTGCAGCATCTGATCAACTTTGCCATTGCCTTCCATGACACTCTACTCCTTTGGCTGTTCTTCCTAGTTACTCCTTGTCAGACTTCTTTACGATTTTATCTTCCACTCTATAGTCATTAAATGTTAGCTCCTTAAGAGTTATTCCACACAATTTTTTCTACTCTATACTCTTATCCATACCCATAGTTTTAAAATTATTGTCTGTACAGTGATAACTCATAAATTCATATTTTCCATCCAGATGTCTTCTCTGACCTTTACATCCATATATTCAATTGAAAACTCCACTTTGTGTTTCAAGGGCACCTTAATCTCAGCATATTCAAGCTTAAACTCATGATCTTCTCAATCTAACCTGCTCTTCTTGCATTGTTTATTATCTCAGTGTATGATAAAATCTGCTCTCCAATTTAACATAAGGAAATAAGCATTAGTTTTTGACGTCTTTATTTTTATTCCTAGTAGTTAATGAGTCACAGTTTTCCTCCTAATTATGTCGTAGATATGTCACTTTCTCTGACACTAGTCTAGTCCAAACCATCATTATATCTTAGGTGGATATACAATAACCATCTAACTGGCTCCTGCAATTATCCCTTAACACAGCTGCAGGGCCAGACATTTGCAAACTGTCTACCTTTCAAACTTTGTCTTCCATTACTAAGCCACTTTCTTCTGCTTGTCTGTTCAAAACACACTGTTCTTTTGGGTATCTGAATCTAAATATGCCATGTTTTTTTCCTACCATAGGGTTTACACACACACACACACACACACACACACACACACACACACGTATATGAAGTCACCCAGGCTGGAATGCAGTGCCATGATTTCTGCTCACTGCAACCTCTGCCTCCTGGGTTCAAGGGATTACCCTGCCTCAGTCTCCCTAGTAGCTGGGATTACAGGCACCCACCACCATGCCTGGCTATTTTTTTTTGGTATTTTTTAGTAGAGACAGAGTTTTACCTTGTTGGCCAGGCTGGTCTAGAACTTCTGACCTCAGGTGATCCAGCTGCTTCCCAAGGTGTTTTTCACATACTCTTTCCTCTGCCTGAAACTCATAACGACTGATTTGGCTGTTTGTTTTTTCTTTTACCAAGTTCACCTCTATTCATTTTTAAAGCTCTTTGGTCTCTCTAGCACAGGCCAGGCTACTTTTTTAACTTGTTCTTCCTGCATCATGTTTCATTTATAACACATCTCAAATTATACTTATTCCTTCATTAGTGTGTCTACTTGTCAATCTCCCTCACTAAACTCTATACACATAAGAATTTGGATGTTTTCTGTTTTGGCTTACCATTGAATTCTAGTAGTTTAGCATAGTGCTACAAATGGAGTAAGAACCATTTGTTAAATGAATATCTGAAACTAAATATAGAATAAAAACCAGGAGAAACACAAAAATGAGATGCAAATATTAAGACACTGAGAGCGTGCTTAGCCTATAAGACAAAGCAGATTTGCATTTTTAAATTCATAGTGAGAACTCCTTTTTACTTTCTAAAGTTTTGGTTAAATTAATCCAAACACTGGGAAAGTCCTTGATTTTCAGTTTTACTGGAAGCATCAATATTTATTTTACAGGTTGTTTTTTTTCCTGAGGCTATATCAGAAATCTGAGTGGTTGGAGGACTGCTCTATTAGTTTATTACTTGAAAGTCAAGAAGAAAATAATTTCTCTAAGAATTTGACCCTGAATACAAATTATTTCATGTATAACTGAAAGTGCTGTTGATTGTACAAAATGTTGACATTGTATAAAACAATGATCTTATTAATAGAAATGCTCTTTAAACAGTTTTCTGTTACTCAGCTTCTCATCTGGTTCTTTTTAGTGATCAACAGTAAATGCTTACAACAGAAATGGCTGAAATATGTGTTCGTTGCGACGAAGGAGTTTGTTTTGTCTGTATGGAACTCAGTGTTCCAAAGGGTATACCTAATTTGCAAATAATAGTTTCATTACCTTAGAGTAATTTCATTGCCTTCTTGTTATAATCAACTGAATTGCCCAGCCTAGACACCCTCATTTCTTCCTTCATTCAGACATTTACTGAGTATCTCCTCGGTGCCAGATGCCCTGTTAAGTGTATTAAAAATGAATAAGAAACCATCCCTGCCTGTAAGGAGTTTCATCTTCAGATTGGTGTCAATTCTGTTGATGTTATTTTCAGACTGATGCAGTCTCTGAGAAAGTTTGTTTAATTTATATAACCTTCATAGGTTAGCCAAGATTCCTGTTGATCAGAGTGACTTATCTAATTGTCATTTTAAAGGTGAACTCAGTCTCAGAATATTTTTCAATGACATAGAGTAACTCTGGAGACCATTATGACTAGATGAAAAGTTTGAGCTTTACTGATGAAAAATTTTAAATTCTTAGATCCTACATGTAACTTATGTTTATTAATGCCCCTGAGATGTGACCATCATATTTAGGAATTTCTCTTTTTTGATTTTTCCTAATTTTGAAGCGTAAATGAATTCAAAGACTACTTTCCAAAAATTTACATAATCCAGAAAGACATTTCCATTTAATATTCTGTTGGTGGTTTTTTTTTTTTTTGTGCACTCAATGGCTCCCACTAACCAATTCCTAGCAGCCATACTCCATAGATACTTTGTTTAACAATTAAACTGGATCTTAGTTTTAACTGAACAACTTGATGCTTTAATTTATTTGTTTGCACCATAGTATTTTCAAATAAAATTGATTTACTCTGTGTGCAGTTTAATTGATTGCCATAGGATAGTATTAAATTATAGCTTAGTTCAATTTGCAGTTTATTCCACCAAACTGTAAAAATAAAAAAACAAAGGCAAAAATAAAAAAGTAAATAAAAAAATTTTCAGATGCACTTTTTAAATTCTTTTCATTTTTGGGTGGCTATTACACATATACATAACATTTGAAAAATAGAGTTCAGGCTGGGTGTGGTGGCTCATGCCTGTAATCCCAGCACTTGGGGAGGTCGAGGTGGACAGGAGTTCAAGACCAGCCTGGCTAGCATAGCGAAACCTCATCTTTACTAAAAATACAAAAAATTAGCCTGGTGTGTTGGTGAACACCTTTTATCTCAGCTACTTGGGGGAGGCTGAAGCATGAGAATCGCTTGAACCCACAAGGCAGAGGGTGCAGTGAACTGAGATCGTGCCACTACACTCCAGCCTGGGTGACAGAGTGAGACTCCATCTCAAAAAAAAAAAAAAAAAAAAAAAAGAGTTCAGCACTACAGTTCAAAGAACTACTGTGGAGTACAGTACTTACCGTATTGTGATAGGGATGAATGCATTTGTGTTAATGCTGTAATTAGCAGAAACAGTTAAAATGTTTTGAGAATTTCCACATCCATATTTAACTGAGGGTCTTCCTTCCACAAGAAATAAATGAAGAAATTGTTTTCCAAAGTCATTCCCATTACCTTTAAGAAAAAACAATACATCAGTAATTAATATAGTTTTATATATTTTTGAAAATATTCATTCAACAAACATAATTTTTGCCATGAAAGAAGAATGATTTAGGGGGTTGGTATTATTTTCAACAGGCTGAGGATAGCGTGGTATTAACAACATTAACTTGATGTGAGCTTTAACTTCTGATTGTTACCTAGTAGCCAAATGTCCTTAACTATTTTAAAACTGTTTCCCCATATGTTAAAATGAGATAGTGAGAGTGATTACTGTAAGTACTAGAACTATTGTTATAATTAAATAAAATAATAAATTTAAAGTGCATAATAAGTTCTTACAACTTGTATTTATTATTATTGAATCTAATGTGTAAATTTTATTTTTGATTTCTAATTTCTCATAGTTATTTATAAAAGCAATATGCATCTTTTACAAAATTTAAAATAAATGTATAGAGAAAAAAGAGAAATATTTCTTTTCTCTAATTTCATTCTTCATCCCCACTTTGAAATGTTCTTTTCTATCACCTATCTCCCCACATGCCAATATTTACATATCCCAATTTTACTTTAAAAAGTGAGATCATACTTTATTCATAAATTTGATAAATGGCTTCATTCATCTTTCTCTTTTTACTTAAAATTTGGACATCTCTCCCTGGAAGCCCATGGATCTCTCTTTTTAACTTTACTAATTGACGTGTAACTTACACAGAAAATAGCACAAATTATAAGCATAAAGCGCAGTGAGTAATCAAAAAGTGAACCCACTTACCTAAACACCACCCAAGTTAAGGAAAAGACCATTATCTGCATTATCAGAAGTCCTACCAATAACTACTCTTTTCTCTTCTTCACCAAAAGTAACCACTATCTTGATCTTTAACAGCTATTGTTTGTTTTACTTGATTTTAATCTACATATTAGTGGAATCATATTGTATGATTTCTTTATGTCTACAGTAATCCTCCCTTTATGACAGTCCCTAAACAGGTGAATTATAGTACAATAAAATATCTTGAGAAAGAGACCATATTCACATAACTTTTATTATACTATATCGTTATAATCATTCTGTTATGTGTTGGTATTAATGTCTTACTGTTACTAATTTACAAATTAAACTTAATCATTGGCATGCATGTATAGCAAAAACTTAGTATTGATAGGGTTCAGTACTATCTATACTGTCAGGTGGATCTTGGAATGTATCCCTTGCAAAAAATGAGGGACTACTACATCTGTTTCCTGCTCAATGCTATGCTTGAGAGGTAACATTATGCCACAGTTCATTCATTATCATCGTTTGGTAATATTCCATTAAATTAATCTTTTCAATTATTCTTTATAGTGTAGATAGCCATTTCTCCCCTAGGTTTTGGTTACTGTAAATAATGCCACTGACTATTTTATATATGTCTTTCAGTTAAATTGCATACATTTCTGTTGTGTTTATGTCTAGAAGTTGAATTGCTCTGTCAGAAAGCATAAATACGATTAACTTTGGTAGCTATTGCCAGTTTTCCAAAACTGTTTATATTTAACTCCTTACCAGCAGTGTACAAGAGTGTCAGCTGATCCATAGCCTTACCATCAGTTAGTATGGTCACCTTGTAGATTTCACCTATTCTGTTTATTATAGCTTTAATTTTACTTTCGTTATATTGGTGAAGTTGAACATATTCTCAAGTTTACTGTATGTTTTGATATACTCTGTTGTGAAATGTTACTTTGTGTTTCTTGCTCATTTACATTTAGTTGTTTGCTCTTTTTCTCATTGAATACAAGCTCTTTGTCAACTATACAGACTGTACATTTCTTCTTCATTTCTGTAGATTGACTTGCCAGTTTCTCAAGGGTGAGTTTGATAAGCACATTTTCTTAATTTTAGTGTAAATCAGTTTATGAATTGTTTCCTTTGGAGTTATGATTAGTCCTTTCATGTCATGTTTAAGATATCTTTGCCTTCCCCAAAGTGATAAAGTTATTCTACATTAGCTTCTGATAAGCTTTACTTAAGCTCTGCACTCTACCTAGAATTAATTTTCTGTGTAATGTAAAGTATTAAGTTGTGATAGGCTGAATATGACATTCAAAGATACCCATGTACTAATTGTTGGAACCTGTGAGTGTTATCTGATATTGTAAAAGAGACTTTGCAGATGTGATTAAATTAAATAGATTGAAATGGAAAGATTATCCTATATTATATGGGTGGTCCCTAAATGTAGACATAAAAGAAAGGAAGAAGGAGACTTGATAGCAGATGAGAAAAGGCTGTGTGACTACAGAAGCAGAGACTGGAGTGATGCAGCCTCAAGCCACAGAATGCTGACAGCCACCAGAAGCTGCAAGAGGCAGGGAATGAATTCTTCTCTGGAGCCTCCAGAGGAACCAGTCCTGCTGATAGCTTGCCTTTAGCCGCATAAGACTAATTTCAGACTTCTGACCTCCAGAACTGTAAGAGAATACGGTTCTATTGTTTTAGTGGTAACTTGGTATAGCAGTAGTACAAAAATAATGCAAGGGTCAATTTTTAATTTTTTCATTTTGATTTCTAATCTAAAATCATCGAAGTTAACAATTCTTATGATGTAAATATTGAATTATCAGATGTTTATTTGTGAAATATATATGGTATAGAACTTATTGAGAATATAAATTCAGTGTGAGAGCAACATAAAGTAATACATAATAATAAAAGATGAAATCAATATTGCATAAGTAAGGAAATAGATAAAATAACAGCAATAAAGATTTAATAATAAATAAGTTAGAATGAGAAAAGGCATATGGTTGAAAATCACTCATCTGAGATCCCTCTAAATGTTCTATTTTGGGATCCACTCAACCCATCTGGGTTTTTATCACTTCTGAGGACTTCAGCTGTACAATGTGCAAATTAGGCCACTGCCTGGCATAAGGAAATGCAGCTTTACCTTTTCTGTACCTTCTGAGATCCATTAGCAAGTTTTTTTTTTTTTTGCTTCACTCTACTGTTTTTCCTTATTTTCCCCTTGCTCCCTATTCAGTTGATCAGCCTACCTTTATCCGAAGTTGAGGGTATAATTTAAACTTTTTAGTATTATTCTTGACCTTTTTCTGGAGTGGAAGTGAGGTGGTGGTTGGGAGAAGTAGCATATGTAGAAATACAAAACTGCACCAGCACTTGTGTGTTTCTCCTTGGATCTGTGAAAGGTTATACTATAAAATGGCATAAGGTTCTTCTTTCCTGAATTTTTGACTTGTTCTCCACTTCCATGATTTTGTGAGTGGGAAGGGTGGAATGCATTAAAGGACAGTCTGTTATCCTGCTGCATTCTATTATTTCTACTCAGAAGTTTTCTACTTCTTAATATTTTTATAAACTGCTTTGTTGCCATTTCAGACTCATATTTTTGAGATAAGCTTTAAAAATAGGATATATAGCATAGGGTAAAACAGAACAGCTGAACATTTAGGTCAAGCTGTTGTGCCATATGCACAAGGTTTGTTTTTCAAAACTTCCAAAACTGAATTTTAAAAATTGACTATACACATTCAACAAGAAACATTTAGTACGATGCGAGAATGAGTAATTTTTAAAGGAAGCTCAGCATCAATGACAGAGATGAATAGTCTTAATCAAGTATACCAACATCCCATTATGGACTGTAGAGGCTTTATTGTTTTGTACAGTACAAAATAAGACTACTTTAATAAAGGTAATGGGAATAAAAATGAACAATGAAACTTAGTTCTCTTTATAGTCTGCTATATATTAACAGCTTTTAATTTACCACATTGATTCATTCTATTAAGCAATTTGTGGTTTTACATAATACTTTTTAAAAAGTTCAACGTATTTTGCAAATAGCACGTGATGGTAGGTGGGAAAGTGGAGAAGCTGACACTGCTGATGTGTTTCCATGATTCTGTAGCAAATTAACCACTGTAGGGAATAAAAGACATATTATTTAATTGACTGTTTTCACCCTCAAATCAGTTGACTTTGTATCATGTAACCTTAGGATTCTGTAAGTAGAGAAAAGCTATGAAAAACACATTCAGGAGGAACTCTGATTTTGCCAAACAGTATTAAAGACATATTTTCAAAAAGAATTACGATAAAAATTATTTGATTTTAGAATGGAAAAATTAGTGGCAATTAGGAAAAGAGAAAGAAACTTGATAATTTTCGAAATAGAACTAGGAAAATTGTTAAGTAATGACTATTCTTAGATAAATGTATGCATTTTTATATTAAGCCTTATGGATTGAGTAATCCATATGTCATATTATATTTAGTTCAACATTGCTCATTGAATCTAGAAATCAAGCAAATGTGAATCTCTCTATGTGTATATATATATATATATATATATATATATATGTATGTTTGCAGATATATAGGACAAATGTTAAAGGCAGTGTATAGAATATTTTCTCCATAATGTTCTAATTTGTGCTACCTTCAGACAGGACTTGAAAGCTCCCTAGAAGAGTTAAGTATTAAGCCACTGAAAGAAAGTCATTCTGTTGTTTCACTGAAAAGATGCTTGATGATCCATTAGAGAGGTGTGAACCTATCCTCTTCTTGAAATATTAGGTTGGTGCAGAAGTAATTACAGTAATCATTATGCTTTTAGGCTTTGTAGTAATTTTTAAAATGAATTATTTATTGATTTCTTTTTCTGAATGTTTTATCAGACTACATTTCAAAACTGTATAAAATCTCTAGTTCTCAAATTTCATTTTTCCCCAATAAAATGATTGTGTCTGCTAATTTAAGATTTGTTAAGCATAAAAGTGCTGCTTAGAACAATAAATAGTAATTACAGTATTCCTCTCAAAATAATAGATTCTAGTATCTAAATCTCATAGCTTTCAGATAGATCATCCTAACAAGTTTGAATCTGATATGTAAAGATATATATGATTAGTCTCATAAAAAAGAAATAATAATGAAATAAAAATTGCAGAGAGGGAGAAACAATGATATTTTAGTCAACTTTTTTACAATTTTAGTTTGCTTAGATATTAAGTTGAATTGTACATCCGGAATTTCCTAAACATGGATACTTTATCACCTCATTGAAATATCGAAGATACTATTTATTGTTCATATGGTACTACTTCCATTAAACATGGGTATTCTTCTCTAATTGAGCTATTGTAATAATGCTCCAAATATCAACAACAATTTGAATTGAGCTAATTTATAAATAAACACTCAAAAGAGTTTCATTGGTTATCAGTTTGAATTAAAATAACATCTAACATCATTCCTTATAGAATAGTTATCAGTGCAGATGTTACATTATTAAATCAGGTACCTAGATTATTAAATCTGGAAATTTCCATAAAATGACATGGATTTTTTTTTTTTTTTTTGAGATGGAGTTTTGCTGTTGTTGCCCAGGCTGGAGTGCAATGGCACAATCTCGGCTAACTGCAACCTCTGCCTCCTGGGTTCAAGAAATTCTCCTGCCTCAGCTGGGATTACAGGTGCTGGCCACCACACCCAGCTAATATTTTGTATTTTTAGTAGAGACAGAGTTTTACCATGTTAGCCAGGCTAGTCTTGAACTCCTGACCTCAGGTGATCCACCTACCTAGACCTCCCAGAGTGCTGGGTTTACAGGTGTGAGCCACCGTGCCTGGCTAATGAAATGGATTTCTCTCGACCTTAAAAGAAAAATGCCTTGCATTTTCATCGTATTTTATATTTTTAAAAATACTTATATAGATAATACATTTCAAGTCTTGTGAAGTTTGGTAATGTAAACATATTTGCATCATTTGTAGTCAAACTAAAACATAGAAAGGTGACTGAATTTACTCTGTATTGTACAGCTAGCTCACACTGACTTGGGTTCAAATCTATCCTTGGTTATCTGCTGACATTTCAATCAGGGCTACCTGTGAGAGCAGTCAGATTCAGATGATCTCTTTATCCCTGGTGCCGCCTTCATAGCATATGATAAAGTCTGTTCTGTTAGCTTGCATTGAGATCTCCGTTGGAACACAGATGCTGCTTCTGTAGTCTGAGAACTCCTTTCCTGGTTCTCCCTAAATGTTTGGATTTGTATACAGTAATTCCAGTAATTCCAGTAGCAACCTCAGCAGCAGTTGCTCATGGCATGAAAACCTCTTAGAACATCAATGATGACATGGGCTGATGATAACCAGTGTCAATGTAAGCTATTGGCAGACAGAGATGCTCTGGGGAGAACTGAAGGATCATGGCAGCAGGCTGGTTTATGTAATTAATGATTGCATCCATGTTTATTACATGCTATTGGAGATTGGCTTTGGGCCAATTTCTGAAATTTATAGAGACCCTATTTTAAATTTTTCAATCCTGCTAATTGTGTTTAACCATTTAAAAACACGGAAATGGGTCCTCTTCATTTGAGTAAAATGAATAAAAATGAAAACCCCAAATTTCACCAATTGTCTGTTTTCCTACTCTCCCATTTGTGATGCCGTGATTTTTAGTCTACTTGTTTTTAGGATGAACATGGCTGTTAAATGAATCTAATATTCAGGAGACCTCTTAAAAAAAATCTTGTGTCCTAAGACCTTAATTCCCTAGATAAGAGGAAGAGAGTGAAAGCATTATCTGAATAAGTCACTATCTTTAGGCCTGCCATTTGCCAATCACTATTTTAAACAGGTTAAATGTATATCTCATTGACTTATTTCTTCATAAATTTCAATTGTATACGTAGAATATAATTATTCTATTTTAGGTGAAATTTAATGAATCACATAATTCTAGGTGAAGGGTTGGCAGTCTGTGGCCCATGGACCAAATTCCAACACTGATTTTGTCAATAAAGTTAGTAATTGAAACATGGCCGCACTCATTCACTTATATATTGTTCATAGCTCCTTTCAGGTTACAATGGCAGAATTAAACTGTGCAGCTTGCAAATACATCTACTTCAAATATTTATTTCTGATAGTTATAGAAAAACTTGGCAACCAGCGCTATATTCCTGATTAGCATGAAAAAAACCATTGATTCAAGCTACATTTTGACTAAACCTTGGAACTTTGTGTCTGTTTGTTTCTATTTGTCAGAGGAAGAAATTATAATGATGTACAATGGGATAATTTCCTAAAGATTCAATAGCTACTTATATTTTATCATAACTGTCAAGGTTGAGTAAATGACATAAAACTTAAGAACTATACCAGTCAAGTTCCTACTTTACGCAAGGCACTGGTGGAGGTTTTTAGGAGGTGTGGGGGAAAGAGAACTACAAAACAGTCCCAGATTACAAGGCTGATATAGTTTGGCTGTGTCCCTACCCAAATTTCATCTTGAATTGTAGCTCCCATAATTCCCAGTGGGAGGGACCTGGTGGGATATAATTGAATCATGGGGGCGTTTTTCCCCCATATTGTTCTGGTGGTGATAAATAATTCTGATGAGATATGATGGTTTTTTAAGGAGTTTCCCCTTTCACTTGGCTCTCATTCTCTCTCTCTTTCCTGCTGCCATGTAAGATGTACCTTTCACCTTCTGCCATGATGGTGAGGCCTCTCCAGCCACATGGAACTGTGAGTCCATTGACCTTTTCTTTATAATTTACCCTGTCTTGGGTATGTCTTTATCAGCAGTGTGAAAACAGACTAATACAAAGGTATTTTCTATTTAATGAGGAGATGTAAGCACAGACTGCTGGCAAAATGAATCTCTCTACTCTCTGCCAGTTCTTAATTTATACTTCAAATTTAAGACATTTCACAATCAGGTTTCCCAAAAAATTATGTACCTATCTACAAAAAGGTGAGAAACTAGGGATGGAGCCCATCACTTATTCAACTTTGTATCCCTCACATTGCCCAAAGACTGCTGTGCACTTTTTAGGCACTCAGAATTTGTTGAATTTGGCTTTGCTCTCCTAAAAAAGAAGAAATATGATGAAAAGCAGTTTCTCATGAATGACTTGAGAATTCTGCCAGCCATATTTGCAAATGTACTCCTTTTTATATCTGTGTAGAGCTAGCTCTACTGGGACCCATTAAGGAGGGACAGAGATATTCAAAGAATTTTATGGTACACACAATAAAATTGATTAAAACAGAGCAATCTTTTTCCATAGAAGGAAAAAAGAAGATGCTATCCAACATGATGCCAGGAAATGTTGTGGGATTTCATTGGCCTTGCCACATCCTTTGAATGGAATATAATAAGTATCTAATGAAGATACAGTATATTCTGCTGGAAATCATTTTATAGGGAAAGGCAGGTGTTACAACTCTTTATATTTAATTTGTTTTCTCCAGGAGTATCAGAAATCTTTTCTTTTAGTCCTTTCTAAATGCAAAAAAAAAAAAAAAGAGGTCTCAGTAATTCCACTCATCTGTCAATTACTCTCTGTAACAAACATCTAAGAGTAGTCCTTTTGCTTACTATTTTAAATACAAACATTAAGTAATATAATGATTGCTTCTGAATCCTCTCCTCCCACTGGAGTTGCTCACGTAATTTGCTTCCTGGGACTCGGTCAGATGTCTACTCCTAATTCTCAAAGATCACATACTTCCACAGGGCATGCTTATTTCTTTTCAAAGCAGAAGCATAGAATGGATCCAACTGCATGGTAATATATCCCATGACGAAACCTCCTGATTGATACTGCTTGTGTAATAGAGCTCATTTTCAGAAAGTGCGACTAAAGAATTTTGTGTGGTCTCATCCCTTCTCTTGTGACCTATTAGTAGCTCCTTTGACTGGGTTCCAGAATTCTGAATTGGTTCGGTGGCAGATTCAAAAAGCTTTCTTTTCATCTTGACTGCTGCTCTCAGAGCTGTCTCTCTCCCACAGAGAGTTCTTTTTAAAGCTATCCTTTCTAAGGATTTTTAACTGTAACCCCATAAGAATTCAAGTTTTATCTTTCTTTTGTTCCTTTTCAACATCAATTAGTTGGTGAGGCAAACTGAGACAAAATAAATGTGCAGTTTTGAACCAGTAATATAATTCAAAACTGACATTGGTTTATCAGCCTGGTAGTTCTCTTTCCTTGTCCCTTAAATATTTGATAATATAAAATATAAATGTTCAAAAAATGTTTGTGAAATGGAATTGAGTTGAACTGAAATGTTTAAGAATAAAAAAAATCAGTAAAATTAAAAACAAAGCAACTCAAACAAAATCGACACCTAAAATCTGAAGTAAAACATCTGTTTTAATTTTCTCACTACTTTTAATTGCTCCTGCACATAGTATCCTGATTTCAAAACAAATATAATTATCCCTTAAGTCAAGTTAAGGGACACCTTTTAAATTACAGGTATCTAACTGAATTACAAAAATCTTTGTGTTCATCTGTTGTGAAGCTTTTATGAGGTTGACAAATTCTAAGAGGATAGAAAGTAGCAACCCCAGGAAACATTCTGCTGAGGCATTCCCAACAGTGTAGGATTAAATTACCACCTTAGAAATGCACAGAAAGAATGCTTTACAGACAAAAATATTTTCTCCCTTCACTGGCTCTGGACTCTCTAGAATAAACAGCTTTGATTTATCGAGTACCATAACAACAACAATTATATAAGACAAGGGTAGAAATTGATAATCATTACAATGGCATTATTTTCTTACTAATAATTTCTAGTTTGATTCTGTGGGTCATTGATTAAGGAAGGCAAAAATGATCCTGTGGCTTTATCATCAGCTTGACTTTTATTGGATTTAAATTAAAGTACCAACTTGGAGTGTATATATACTTGGCATGTATTTCTCTGGCCTTCAAAGAGAACATATCCAAGTGTCGGTATGTACATGAGCCAGAGGCATGAACCCAGAGCAGGAGAATTCCCAGTGGTTGGGTGCTGCTTTAACTATGAGCTGTTTTTAGTTGGTAAAGTACATTTTCCCCAAGGAAACACTTTCCAATTCTATAACTTAAAAAATTGCAAAGCCAGAAAATCACTTTTCTCTGTGGCTTGCAATTATTATGTTTGTGTCTTTTGTGTTTTTGTTTTGTTTTGTTTTCCCTTCAATGCACTATTACTTCCAAATTTCATGGTCATCTACCAGCACTTAGATTTTGTATACAAAAACAATTCTTTCTTTTGTATTTTCTTCTCTCTTTCTCTTTCAATATAAATAAACCAGATACTCCAAAGCTATCATTTAAACATGAGTGCCTCTGCTCCTGGGGGATAAATAATACTGGCCTAGTCTGACAAGTTGATTTCTTTCTAAAATATAACATAAATTCTTAGTTTTAATTTAATGTTAAAAGCTACTAACTTCACCCAGCTTTCCCAAATGCTTCTTTTAGGCATTTTACTCAGTCAAAAAATAAAACCTTTTATATTTTGTTCTGAACGTACAGAATGATGAATCAATTTAGCAAACTGTTTCAAAGTAGAGGAGCAAATCATTTGGAAAATGATGAGTTGCCCCAAGGAGGATAATCTAGTAAAGTACTAAAGACATTACACCTCCAATATGAGGAATTGTTAAAACTATTGTGCATTTATTTCAAAAGAGAAAACCACTGTCAAATTTTGAATACTGCTGATAATATACCTTAGTGATGTTCATTCAGAGAAGAAAGAGGCCCATAAATTCTGCTTATAGAGACCCTTATGAGCAAAGTACATAATAATGCAGAAAACTCTGGATGTAAAGACATTTCCTAAAGCAAATACTGTTAATACCACTTTAAAAAAAATACAGCGTACATCAGGATAATAGATGTTGCTACAAGAGTGGTAGGAATTTGATTGTCAAATGAGCCCCAGCTTTGGAATGCCTTTTCCTAAGTTATCAAGTATTGCATTTAATTCATATTTAGTAATTTATATCATAAAAATATGCTCTGAAACATTTGCAGCATTTATGTTTTACTGCTATAGCCATATGCTGTCAAATTCACATGCTTGCTAAATTCTGTCTTGCCAGCTCAGAGCCTGTTTGTAAGTCACGTTCCATTGAATGACTCATAAATTAAAGAAACTTCTAGAGAAACTACAAAGAACTAAAATTTCTTTTTGGTAATGCTTCATGCACTGGTCTGGAAAAGCTCGCCCACAATATTTAAATGAATAATTCATTGATTCAGTAGATTAACGTTTCAGAAAGAAACACGACATATAGGAAGTCAGACATTTAATACTCACTGTAAAGAACAGTTCCATTTAAACTGTTTGTTTTTATAGTCAGGTAGATGGTAACAGTTCTGTTATGTTCCTTCTCCAGGACAGAGTTCAAAAAGGGCAGTTCTAAATAGGAATTCCCATTGAAGGACGGAAAAAATAAACCTGCATCTAAAAAGAAAATCACATTAATATGTTCTGATAGCATTATATTGCTACTCAAGTAGATAAAAACTTAGCATTTACAGTTAGCATTCATTTAAAAAGGTCACTAATATTGAAAATATTAGGTCAATTTTTAAGAACTTTAGACATAGAGGTATAATAAATTTATATTTGTTGCCTCAAATAATTAACAACCAGTACAGCAGAAAAGACTTTGAATAAGAATTTTAATCTGATGTTCGTGGACTAGTTTTCAGAAGTAACAAACACCCTGAAATTGTCTGAAAAAAATCTGTGTACTTGCATACGTGAAATCATATTTTTTCACTAGATTCTTCTGTGATGTTTTCTGATGCAAAGGTTGTATGTTTTTTTTTAATTTTTAGTTTTGTGGTTACATTGTAGGTAGATACACACACACACACACATATGGGTTTCATGAGATATTTTGATACAGGAATACAATGTATAATAATCACATCATGGTTAATGGAGTATCAGTCACCTCAAGCATTTATCCTTTGTGTTACAAACAATCAAACATCAAGTTATGCACTTAAAATTGCTACATTTTATTTGTAATTATATGTCAATAAAAAAGTGAGAAAAATTCTGTGACACCCAAAGATTAGAGAACTGTTACACAGAGGAGTTTTATTAATGTTTGTTAATATTTAGTGCTTTTCAGTAATACTTGGGTATTATCGAAGTAGAATATACTATGCAAGGTTATTAGTTTTAGACATTTTTTTGCCTTTAAAAAATTTTACTTTAAATTCTGGGGTACATGTGCAGATCTTGCAGGATTGTTACATATGTATACAAATGCCATGGTGGTTTGCTGCTTCCATCCGCCCATCACCTACATTAGGTATTTATCCTAATGTTACCCCTCCCCAGTCTCCCTACCCCCTGCTAGGTCTAGGGGAGGGATAAATCCACAACAGACTCTGGTCTGTGATGTTCCACTCCCTGTGTCCATGTGTTCTCATTGTTGAACACCCACTTATGAGTGAGAACATGCAGTGTTCGGTTTTTTTGTTCTCATGTCAGTTTGCTGAGAATGATGGTTTTCAGCTTCATCCATATCCCTGCATGAACTAATTCTTTTTTATGGCTGCATAGTATTCCATGGTGTATATGTGCCACATTTTCCCTGTCCAGTCTGTCATTGATGGGCATTTGGGTTGGTTCCAGGTCTTTGCTATTGTAAACAGTGCTGCAATGAACATATGTGTGCATATATCTTCATAATAGAATGATTTATAATCCTTTGGATATATACCCAGTAATGAGATTGCTGGGTCAAATGGAATTTCTGTTTCTAGATTCTTGAGAAAGCGTCACACTGGCTTCCACAATGGTTGAAGTAATTTACACTCCCATCAACAGAGTAAAAATGTTCCTATGTCTCCACATCCTCTCCAGCATCTGTTGTCTCTAGAATTTTTAATGATTGCCATTCTAACTGGCATGAGATGGTATCTCAATGTGGTTTTGATTTGTATTTCTTTAATGACCAGTGATGATGAGCATTTTTCATATGTTTGTTGGCCACATTAATGTCTTCTTTTGAAAAGTGTCTGTTCATATCTTTTGCTCACTTTTTGATAGGTTGTTTGTTTTTTTGTCTTGTATATTTTTTAGTTCAATGACTAATCTCTCCAAATCTTGGTACACATAAAATTTAAAATATTATTTCATTGTTATAGATCTATATTCATATCTATTAAAATATAATTGGTACATCAAGCATAACACATGGGATGTTGGAAATCCAACTTGTTTTTTGATATAGTGTGTCACTTTGTCATCCCAGCTGAAGTGCAGTGGAGCAATCTTGGCTCACTTCAGTCTCAAACTCTCAAGCCCAGGCGATCCATCTGTCTCAGCTCCCAAGTAATTGTGACTAGAGCCATGTGCCACTACACCTGGCTAATTTTTGTATTTATAGTAGAGATGGGGTTTCACCATGTTGCCCAGGATGGTCTTGAACTCCTGAGCTCAATCAGTCCACCCACCTCAGCCTCCCAAAGTGCTGGAATTACAAGCAAGAGCCACCGTGCCCAGCCAGCTTTCATTTTTATCTTTCTCACAATGGGGGGAGTTTTCTCTGTCACTGGTTGGAAATGTAGTATTTCTGATGATTCTTACCTTCTCTCTAAATCATACAATGAGTGAGAAACTAATATCCAGGCTAAGAAATTTAGTAATTTTTAAATCTTCCATCAGATATATGATTTCTCCTATTCCTCCACCAGCCTGTCTCTGTAGGTAGTCTGACACTTGTCTTCCTTGAGGGGCAGAAATAACTTGGTTTCTGTTCTTTTTCTCTTTTTATCACCTGTCCTTCAGGTTACCTGCTGTTTCTGACCCTTTCAGCTTTGAATGGGGAGAAAGCAAGGTGGGGTGGAAAGGAGAGATTACACAGGAAGGAAGAACTGGCAATTGTAGCGTTGTCACCAGGCATCTTGCTCTTTAGGAATGGAACATGTTTAAAACTGATGGTTTCTTTCATGGTAGAGATGCCAGATGAAATACAGTCTGCTCAGTTAAACAACAAATAAGTTTTTGTTTTGTTTTGTGTTTGAGACAGAGTCTTGTTCTGTCACCCAGGCTGTTGTGCAATGGTATGGTCTTGGCTCGCTGCAACCTCCACCTCCCCAGTTCAAGCGATTCTCCTGCCTTAGCCTCCTGAGTAGCTGGGATTACAGGCATGTACCACCACACCTAGCTAATTTTTTGCATTTTTAGTAGAGATGAGATTTTACCATGTTGGCCAGGGTGGTCTTGAACTCCTGACCTCAGGTGATCCACTACACTGGCCTCCCAAAGTGCTGGGATTACAGCTGTGAACCACTGTGTCTGCTGTTTTAGTATAAGTACAGTGTAAGTATGTCTCAAAAATCACATAAAATATACTAAAAACATTGCTGTTTATTTGAAATTTAAATTTAAGAATCCTGTATTTTTAGTTGCTAAATCTGGTAACACTATAACTCATGAGCATCGATTCAATCTTTGGAAACCCTTTGTCAATTGCTGTGCATCAGATTTGCAGCTATAGCTTGCCTTCTTTGGCTGGTCACTTCTATCTTAGTCCTGTTCTGATTTTTCAAATTCTTATTGCTGACAATGACTTGCCTGTGTCAGTGCAAACATTGCACAGACCAAGTTAAATAGGTAAGGAAGGCTTTTCTCAAGGCTATTGCAGTAAGGGAGAGCTCAGAACTCAGTCTGAGCTTAACTCCTTTGTTATAAAGCATGGGAGAGTTTTTAAGAGCTGGTGTGAGAGAGAGAACTCAGGCTGTCCCTGTTTGCTAATTGGGTTTACTCAAAGGATAAGTACTTTCTCTTATCTTTGTATCAGAACATAGTTTTACAACTGGAGTCAATGTACCCATTGAAATTAGTCTTATATGCTCCCCTGGAGGTGGACAGATGGGGTGCTGTCTTCGTTTATTATTAGAATTCGATGGGGAGGGGGCTGTGGTTCCAAGATCCTTGAGAAAGATATTGCTGCTGGTAAAACTGACAGGAAGATCTTTAAAAGATATACATTTTGAAGGCAATAAAGAAATAAATTAATATGGAAAATTTTCTAAAGTAAGTACTCTGGGATAAGGGCGACCAGGGACCTAAGGTCAAGAAGAAGCCTTTCTAAAATTTAGTTAAGCTAACAAGAGTGTTAAGGTCAACTTAGTCACTTAACAAGAAGCAGCATTTGGGAAGAACACAAAGTGACTTTAGGTCAATTGTTTTTCCTGAGGGGTACCTATCTAGTCTATGGTAAAAACTCTTAAATTCCATGCCATCTCCTACCTACTGTATGTGGGATATAGTTAATTTCCAACCAAATTCTCTCTCTCTTTTTTCTTTTTTTTTTGAGATGAAGTCTGTTGTCCAGGCTATGGGATATAGTTAATTTCCAACCAAACTCTTTTTTTTTTTTTTTGAGATGCTCTGGTGTCCACGGTGGAGCACAGTGCTGCAGTATTGGCTCACTGCTTCCTCTGCCTCCTGAGTAGCTGGGATCACAGGTAAATGCCACCACGCCCAGCTAATTTTTGTGTTTTTACTAGTGACGGGGTTTGCTATGTTGGACAGGCTGGTCTTGAACTCCTGATCTGAAGTGATACACCTGCCGTGGCCTCACAAAGTGCTGGTATTATAGGCGTGAGCCACTGCACCCAGCCTTCTCTCTCTGCCTTTCTCTCTCCCCGTCCTTTTCCTTCCAGACACACACACACACTCACACACACTCTCTCTCTCACACACACACACACCCTCTGCTACTTTAGCTCAGCTATCAATGTATGAGTCTATAGGTTCATAGTCCATGGTGTTACTTTCCAAGGAATCCAGCTGTAACTATCCCCAAACACGTCAGATATGATGGTGGAAGATGGTGAGTGAGGTCCACAAAATAGCCTTCTCCTAAAACATGTTCTCAAAATTATCTCTAAAATCCTCTCCTCCAAATACTAACACTTTTTAAATCAAGAATACTTTCTAGTTAAGTCTTGCTTTTAGGTATGGCACCTCATTTGTTTACAGTGTTATATCCTGTTGTGCAAAAGAAAGTTAACACCCTGTTGATGCGTATAACTTGTGAAGGTTACTTGTGAGAGTCAGATATAAATAATACAACTTATCGATGATTAAAGCACTTGACTTAAGTTACATGTTATTGCAAAAGTCACCACTTCTCGGCCTTCTAAACACAATTTTTTTTTTTTTTTTTTTTTTTTTTTTTTTACAAGAACAGTTTGGGATGATCCAGGTGAAGAATCTGTTTTTTTCCAAAGTATATTAAGGCCTTGTTAGCAAATCCTTCATCAGTGCTTGGATGCCTAGAAATCTACATAATACTAAGCATTCACTTTTATTAAAACTTTCTCTTTCCTTGCCTTTCATGACACTGCTCTGTAATTTGGCTGTCTTCTCACCTACCTTTTGCAGACTGTTCCTTCAATCACTTTATAATACACATGGTTTCCAAGGCTCTGTGCTCTGTCCTGAGTCCTCTAATCATCTGTCTTTTCTACATCTCCTTCTTCAGTTTCTTACTCATAGTACTTAGTGTTCCAAACTTAGAAACTCAGCATCATTACCCACTCATCTCTTCCAAAACTAGTCGCTAGTTCCTGACACCTCTTGCTTAGATCAAACCTTGTATTTTTCCTTCTGCTACCATTACACTTTTTTTTTTTTTTTTTTTTGAGACAGAGTCTCATTTTTTCACCAGGTGCCAGGCTGGAGTGCAGTGGTACAATCTTGGCTCACTGCAACCTCCACCTCCTGGGTTCAAGCAGTTCTCCTGCCTCAGGCTCCCCAGTAGCTGGGACTACAGGCACATGCCATCACGCCCAGCAAATTTTTGTATTTTTAGTAGAAATGGGGTTTCACATGTTGGCCAGGATGGTCTCTATCTCTTGACCTTGTGATCTGCCCACCTCGGCCTCCCAAAGTTCTGGGATTACAGGCGTCAGCCACCATGCCAGGCCCATTACACTTCTTTAAGTTCTCATTGTTTCAACTGAACTGTTGCAGAAGCCTGCTTTCTTTGGTGTTTTTTTTGTTGTTGTAGCTGGGACTACAGGCACATGCCACCAAGCCTAGATAATTTATTGTATCTTTAGTAGAGACGGGGTTTCACCATGTTAACCAAGATGGTCTCGATCTCCTGACCTCATGATCTGCCCACCTCGGCCTCCCAAAGTAATGACCTTACAGGCATGAGTCATGGCTCGTGGCCTACAGTAGTTTCTGTCTAACTACTTATAGTGTCTATTAGTCATCATTGCTGCCACGTCAATTTTCTTCAATCATAATTACCTGAGACCTTTGGCCAAGAAACTTCAGTGGCTACAGTATAATTATCAAGTAAGCCAGGCCCTCCATGGTCCTACTCTTCAGTGCTTTTCCACATACCTATCTCCTGGTAAGGTTGAACTATACTTTCTTTTGTTGCTCAACTAGTGTTCATACTGTTATATCTCTGTAGAATATCCTCAAATCCTAGTTATAAAATTTCTCCCTTAATTCAATGCCTACTTGAATTTTCTCCCAAGTTTGAACTCCTCAAAGCATTCCATCCACAACTTCTTTAGTCTATGCATTGTTTTTTATCTTACAATTGTTGGCATAAATATATAATAGAATTGATACAGTAAACCTAATAATTTGGATGAAGGTAGTAAGCGACTTTAATTAGTAGAAATAGAATGTTCTAAGTATGTGAATTCTAAGAAGACATTGGGGAGAATGAGTTAAGGGTGAGTTTGCTTTCCTGTGACCTGAAAAGCCTATAACATAGTTGGAATTTCACTGATGGAACAGGTTTGCAGATTCTGAACTGCACACACACCAATTTTTAATGATACTGTAAGAAGAAAAGCCATATGCCAATCAAGTTGAGATACAATGTAGCTAGCTAGACACTGGGAGAAGTCTGGATGCCATTAGTAGAGGAAAATGGTTATGTTTACAGAGAGATGAACTTGGTGGTAAGTAAATAGGATCCTTAGCATGTAACTTGGAAACTACGTGGCTGTTGTATATCTGTTGATTCTACCATAGATATGGCTTTAGACACTGTTTCTTCAGATTATTTTTGCCTATCCTACTGGGAATCACTAATGAATTCACGCATTCAGCAAACATCTATCAAGTGACTACTACATCCCAAGTACTCATGAAGGAATACAGTGCTGAGAAAATATGCATAGATTACCCTCATGGAGCTTAGATTTTAGCTTCACAGAAGGAAACTCCAAGTTAGGAGTTGATTTGTTTTGGGAGGTCCTGGACAAATGTGTCATCAAATTCCCTTGACCATTTTTTCTGACATTTGCTGTCAACAGGGGCATTGAAACTAATGTGAGATGTAAGACTAGGTAAAAAAGTCTGTAAACGATCTCATCTACCCTATACTATACATTCTCTGAAAAACAGATCTGTGTTTGATTCACCTTTGATCCCCCTATGGTGTGTCCAATTTTGCACATTAGACAAATACTATATTCTTAGACAGATACAAATAAAACTAAAATGATTTGTGGTAGTTTGAAACAAAAATCAGAAAAATATTTTTATAAATAAAATGGGATGAGAAAAGATAATAATGAGTATCCAGCATTTTTCTTATGGCTAGGGCTTTTTATAGTATTCATAAGTCCACCAGAAAATGTCTGAAAAAGGATAGTCTTTATAAATGGGTTTATGTATGAATTATTTAATTCTGTAATTAGGTTTTATGTATTCTGAGAAGCAGTAAATTAAAAAAGTGCAATAAAAATATAATTCAATTTGCTAAAAAGTGACTTCCATGTTGCTTTACAGGAGCACATCTATTATATAATTCAGGTGCACCTGCCTACTTTCTGGCTCACACACTCTTTGAACCTTTATTTGGTGCTAACAGGTTTTATGAAAATGATGACAAGAAACAACAATTATAAGCAGTAAACATTTGCTATTGAATTGCTTTCTAACCATATTAATTTTCATTATCAGCATGTTTAGTGAATATGTTGAAAAACAGAACTGCCCTGAATATGGAAAACAAGACTAATTGGGGTTAGGCAGAGTGTTTTCCTGCTGCTTCCAAAAGCCTCTTCAGGCAATTCTATTTGAACACACTCCAAATTTATTTCTCTTTCAATTATAAATGAAAAAACCAACAAGATCTTTATATGAAACAGGTATTAAATATCTTACAACATAGGTTATATAGTATTGAATTACTGGCTTCTGATTACAAAATAACATCAAAAATATACTCTGCAATATTTGGATGTCTTAAAAGATCATATAGACTTAAACTAATTATATTAACTTTGATATGCTTTACAGAATAAAGTTAATTTTGAGTCATGGGAACATCTAATAAATTAACCAAGAAGGTGGATGTTATAAGTTTCTAAATTATATCTAAAAAAACCCTCTCAACTTGGCAAAGGAAACGACGAAACACAGTAGTGAGTTTGTAATAGTTCTATAGTATGAATCAGGACCACTACCAATTAGTAACAACCCATTGAAATTTTATCCAAAAGAGTACCACGGAATATTTTATTATAAAGAAAACACAAAAGAGATTGATATCTTTACACCAAACACATTGCAGCTTGGCAGAATAAATGTTATTGATTCTGAATAGAAATGGTGCTCCTTTGTCTACAGCACAAATACCCTTAGCCTTCTATAAAGGCCTTCTATGAGCTAACCTCACAGTGCCACACTAACATATGCATAAATCACAAATTATTCATATACAAGTTGATTGTAATTCTTGGTGTCAGAAGAAACATAATATTGTTTGCCATTTCTCTGCTACAATGGAAGTAGATTTGATTTACTCAATAGAACTTAAAAATTCATAATGCTGACATGTTTTTGTTGTGTAGCATTTTACTTTCCCCAGAAAGAACATCCTACAAACTCTATGACTGAGTTATAAAAAAGGAGGTGACTGATATGATGGAATTATTATTTTAATTTAAAAATATTACATTTTTCTACTTACAAGTCTAATTTTATTAAAATCTGTGATTTAAATGAATATCACCAGTTTATAAATCCATGAATCTCTTTTTCTGAGGAAGCATTTATTAAAAAATAAATAAATCTAACTAGTAATATTCAAAGGTATAGAAACTATAATTACTATTCCAATATTATAAAATTAAATCTCAAGATGCCTGAAATAAATTTAAATACTATATATAGGTAAGAATAATCAATTTATAATTTTCAGTGATTACAATAAACTAAAATATTTATAATTATGATGGTCAGTATCTTAAATATTTACATATAGTACACATATATTGCTCAATTTCTTAAGTGCTGATAAAAGTTACTACTCTGTTGTTGCTGTTAGTACAGCTGTTATTTGTGCCACATCTGTTTTTTTCCCCACAGAAAAGAACTTCTGAAAATTAGCAGAACTAACATTTCTCCTTTTGACCATACCCACTTCATTCCTTCATTTAAAGGATGAAAAGTACTGCTCTACATCTGACCACAGCACAAGGAAACAATATTTTAGAATACTCTTCCTCATCCTTCACTGTCACGTCCAATCCAGCAATACTTTTTCATCCCTAATTTCTCTGTCAAAGAACGGTTGATTATCATGATTTGCTGTTTGATTCTGTCCAAAATCTGAGGCCCCCAAAGTTCTGACCCTACTTCCTTTCTCTTACTAAATGAAACACCGTTTAGCACACCAGCAATATCTTCAATGCAGGAAAAATAAAACCAGGATAATAAAGGTATGAAAAACTATCAGTATTTCTCACAGTACTTGACATGCCATGATAGCTACCATCCTCTCTCTAGTCTATTCGTAAATCTTTTCTAGCTTAGCAATTCTCCGAGTGATCTCATACCATTAATTATGTGGATCCATTTTAATAAATATCAAAATATATTACAATATGAAACCAGTATTATTTTACTTTGGTAATGTAACTTTTACAGTGAAAATAATCATAATTATCACAATGTGAATCAAATATAGAAGAATTTTTTAACATTTTAGAAATCATAAACTTTTATATTTTTCTTTACTTATAATCTATTCTAAAATGAAAAAATACTGAATTCATTTTGATACAAATACTTGATGTAGCAATCATGTTTTGAAAAATATTCTCTTCATACCTTTCAGAAATACAAACGTAAATTTTTGTTATGGGCTTCAAATATACATAGTGATTTTTTTCCCAACCTACAACTTTGTAGCTTAGTAGAGGGCAGACTATTCACATGTAATAAAAAAATCCTTACTCGGCAGACAACCTTTGAAATATGGTAGGCAGAGAAAAACAGATGCCCCAAATGATGTCTTTACAATAGAAACAGTTTGAAGGCTGGACGATGATAGAACAAGATGGTTTCAGCCAAACTCCTAGAGGAAGAATGTACTGCAAGATGCTGGTTATGGGAGGGAAATCTTCCCTACCTACTCTGTGGAAGAATTGTAAACCAGATACGTCATTTACCAGCAAAAGAAAAATTTATAAACTAACATGAATACTATTGTTAAAAAGCCAGAAGATACTAATATCTTAACTAAGATAAGGAAACAGTTATTCATTATTAAAATATTTCAAAAGAGCTTTGCTCAAAGTGTAAGGGAGGATTGGAGATACACTAGAAGTAGACTTAATTCAGTGAATTTCCACTCTACTCGGAAGTTAGTCAGTGAAGTAACTAACTACTCCAGGCAGCAGATAATTAGCTGCTTGTACTGGGAGAAAGAGGCAAGAGCAAGGGGAGCAAAGGAGCAACCCGGAAGGTACATTGAGAGAAGTCTGAAGTTCAGTTGGCCAGGAGCAGACTGTGTGGAGATTAGTACGAAATAGAGCTGAAAAGAGAGGTAGGAGGAGGATCATAGATGGCTTGTATGCCAGAATAAAGAAATTGAATTTCATTCTGCAGTCAAGAACGTTAAACATCTATGAGCAGAGAAGCAGCAGAATTAGAATTGCTCAACAGTATTACTGAGCTCTCAACAATGTGCAATCTACAAACAGCTTGAATGAGGGCAAGAAATGTTTTTTTTTTAAAAAGCTTTAACAGTAGTACAGATCAGAGGAAGTTAGGATCGAATTAAGAATGGGGGTAATAGCAAAAAAAGAGGGACTAGATTAGAAAGACTTTCAGAACTAGGAGAGACAGGACTTGGCAATGAGTATGTTGTGGGTCAAGGCGAAGTGAGATCTCAAGGTGAAACAGCAAAGTTTTAAAGTCTGAGTGACCTGGATAATAACAGAGACAGAAATGAAAATGGGAAACCTAGGATGAAGAGTTGAGCAGTGGGAGAGTAATGAAACCAGTATATACCTCTTGATTTTTTGGGGTATTTGTGTGGAAATAATTAGTAGGTGGTTAAAAATATGGAAGAAATGAGAGCTGGACATAAAAGCTGAAGAGCTAACCACAAAGATGGAATGGTAACCTTACAGGATTCTGATACCAAGTTGAGTAAAGATAAGACATATATATTTGAATTACTGTGATAAAGAAAAGACGGAGAAGGAGAGATAAGGAAGGCAGTAAATAAGGCCTATTACAGTGAAATCTGAGGGAGGGAGAATTATCAGGAAGCAGGATTAGCTGGCAGTAGGAAGCAGAAGTATGCTTGTGTGTGTACACATATGTTCAATAGCTAGCAACCACAAAACTGTTTGTTTAGCAAGGATTGATCCAAGTGAATCCCTGAGGAGAATAAGACTTCATTCTCACTTTGTTTTACTGCTTTAGTCATTGGCTTAAATCTTGCTTCATGTTGCAGGTGACTTGAATATGGGAATGAACTGAATTTGGTGATAGCAGTTTACTTTGTCGGACCTCTAAGGGGTGTCTTACTACAGTAGTTAGTTCAAAGCCTCTGGATTTTAAAAGAGCTTAGAAGTCAGCCACTTTCTGGTCTTTCAAAAGATAGTAATGTCTACAAAAATGAAGATGTTCTGGGTAAAACTCACTTATAGTATTTCTCTTCTGCTAAGTTTGTTTGTTTTTTTTAAAGAAATATACAGATAGTTTCCAAAGTTTTTAGTTTGCAGCATTCCCATTAGTCCTGGTCAGTCATAAAATTGTTAAAACATCTTGTTTTGGTAGTCATGACTACCAACAGTCTTTTAAGTCAATTCTCCAAATAAACTGTACACATTGCCTCCTATTTGTGTGTCTTGGGAGTAGGTAGAAAAAGTATGAACAGCATCATATTCAGTGCAACCAGTACAGATAATTTTATGTCTCTGAGGCAGACACTGAGAAATAGATAATGAGTGAAGGAGGGAGAGTGGGTGGGGAGAGAGAAAATGAAAGAGTGGAAGAAAAGGATGAGGAGGAGGAGAAAGGAGTAAGAGAAGGTTGAAATTGTGAGGAATCACAATCAAGAATCTATATATCTTAGTACTGATAAGCTTTTATTGAACATCACTACATTCCAGGCAATGCTCTCAAAATCACTATTATCTGATTTTTAAAAATTAATAAACTTTATTAGAGCATTAGGCTCACAGAAAACTTGAGAGAAAAGTACAGAGTTTCCATATTCTCCCCATTCCCAACACATGCACAACCTTCTCCACTAACGACATCTTACATAGAGGTACCTTTGTTACAATTCATGAACCTATGTTGAAATAACATTATCACTCAGTCTATAGTTTCCATTAGAGTTCACTCTTGGTGTTGTACATTCTATGGGTTTTAACAAATGTATAATGTATTCACCATCGAAGTATCATACAGAATAGTTCCACTACGCTAAAAATCCTCTGTTCTGCCTGTTCCTCCCTCTCTCCCCTCTCATCCCCTGGCAACCACTAATCTTTTCACTCACTATAGTTTTGCCTTTTCCATAATTCCAGACAGTTGAAATTATACAATAGGTAGACTTTTCAGATTGACCTCTTCCACTTAATAACATTTAACTAACATTCCTCCATGTTCTTTAATGACATAGTAGCTCATTTCTTTTTGGCACTGAGTAGTAATTCACTGTCTGGATCTACCACAGTTTATTAACTTTTCTTGCTTTGAAATCTGGTTATCTGCAATGAATATAGCTACTCCAGGTTTTTTTTTGGAGACGGAGTTTCACTCTTGCTACCCAGGCTGGAGTACAATGGCGCAATCTTGGCTCACAGCAACCTCCGCCCCCTGGGTTCAGACAATTCTCCTGCCCCAGCCTCTTGAGTAGTTGGGATTACAGGCACACACCACCGTGCCCAGCTAATTTTTTGTATTTTTAGTAGAGACAGGGTTTCATCATGTTGACCAGGATGGTCTCGATCTGTTGACCTCGTGATCCACCTGCCTCAGCCTCCCAAAGTGCTGGGATTACAGGCGTGAGCCACCATGCCCGGCAGCTACTCCAGCTTTTATGGGATTAGTGGTAGCATGTATATCTGTATCCATCTCATGGATGTATATCTGTATGTATGATTAGTGGTAGCATGTATATCTGTATCCTTTTAATCTCTATGTGTCTTCATACTTGAAGTGGGCTTTGCTTCTTTTAGACAACATATAGTTGGGTCTTGTATTTGATACGTTCTGACAATCTCTGTCTTTTGTTGGTATATTTGGACTATTAACAATTAAAGTAATTATTTACATAACTGGATTAATATCAACCATATTTGTTAGTGTTTATTTATTTTTTATTGCATTTTAGGTTTTGGGGTACATGTGCAGAACATGCAAGATAGTTGCATAGGTACACACGTGGCAATGTGTTTTGCTGCCTTCCTCCCCTTCACCCACATTTGGCATTTCTCCCCATGCTATCCCTCCCCAGCTCCCCCCTACTGCTGTCCCTCCCCTATTCCCCCCAATAGATCCCAGTGTGTAGTGTTCCCTTCCCTGTGTCCATGTGTTCTCATTGTTCATCACCCACCTATGAGTGAGAATATGCGGTGTTTCATTTTCTGTTCTTGTATCAGTTTGCTGAGAATGATGTTCTTCAGATTCATCCGTGTCCCTACAAAGGACACAAACTCATCATCTTTGATTGCTGCATAATATTCCATGGTGTATATGTGCCACATTTTCCCAGTCCAGTCTATCATCAATGGGCATTTGGGTTGGTTCCAGGTCTTTGCTATTGTAAGCAGTGCTGCAATGAACATTCGTATGCATGTGTCTTTACAGTAGACCGATTTATAGTCCTTTGGATACATACCCAGTAATGGGATTGCTGGGTCAAATGGAATTTCTATTTCTAGGTTCTTGACGAATCACCACACTGTCTTCCACAATGTTAGTGTTTTTTATTTGTTGTCTTTGTTCTTTGTTCTTATTGTCTTCTACCTCTTTATGCCATTTTTGGTTTTAATGGAGCATTTTTTGTTTGCTTGCAAAAAAATCTTTTGAAGAATAATTTTGCAGATACAATAGAAAAAATATGAACAGATCTTTTGAAGAATAATTTTGTGGATACAGAATTATAGGTAATGTTTTTTTTCCTCAGCACTTTAGTTCCTTCCATTCTGTTTTTGTTTGCATGGTGTCTGAGGAGAAGTTAAATGCAATTCTTGGCAAGGTGTTTTTTTTCCCCCTCTGGCTTTTTTAGGAATTATTTTCTTTGTTTCTTATTTTCTGCATTTTGAGTATAATGTGATTTCATGTAGGTTTTTTTTTCTTTTTGCATTTACCCCGCTTGATGTTCTTTGAATTTTCTGGATTTGTGGTTTGACGTCTGACATTAATTTGCCGAAACTCAGCCATTATTGCCTCAAATATTTCTTCTTTCCCTTCTCTCCTTATGTTCTGATATTCTCATTAATATGTGTTATGCCTTTTGTAGTTGTTTTCACTGTTCTTGGATATTCTGTTCTTTTTTTCCCAGTCCCTTTTTCCCCCCTGTTTTTTGGTTTTATGATTTTTGGTTGACATATCCTCAAGCTCAAAGATTCTTTTCTCAGCAATGCCCAGTCTACTGAGCCCATAATGGCATTTTTCATTTCTGTTAAAGTATTTTTGGTCTCTAATATTTCTTTTTGTTTATTTCTTAGAATTTCCATCTCTCTGCTTACCTTACTATCTATTCTTGTATATTGTAGACTTTTTCCATTGAAGCCTTCACCATATTAATCATAGTTTTAAAAATTCCTGACCTGATAATTTTAACATTCCCTGTTATATCTGACTCTGGTTCTGACATTTGTACAGTCTCTTCAAACAGTATATGAGTCACGGTTCTTTAGAGGGACAGAACTAATAGCATACATATATATATCTTATACCTTCATGCCTCCAGCAAGAGGAAGAGGAAAAAATCATTTTGAAATACGACAGAACATTATGTTCTTATTAACAAGGCCTACCCTCAGAAGAAACTATTTTATCAGAGCCTAATAAACTCACATATGTCGACACTCAGTATTAACCATCACGGTGTCTTTTGCCTCTCAGTATTCCTCATATTTTTTGTTGAAAGGTAGTCATAATGTACTGGCTAAAAGGACCTGCTGTAAATAGGCCTTTAGTAGTGTAATGGTAAGGTGTAGGGTGAGAAGTGTTCTATACCTAGGATTAGGCCTCAATCTTTTGGTTAGCCTCTGTCCTTAACAGTACTTCTTAGTTCCCTTTCCCCACTGTTAGGTAGGAAAGGATGATTGGAGTGAGCAGGAGTTGTGTATTTCCCTTTCCTGAGGTAGGTTAGGCTCTGATAAAATAATCTCTTCTGAGGGTAGGCCTTGTGAAGATGAACAGAATGTTCTGTCGTATTTCAAAATGATTCTTTCCTCTTCCTCTTGCTGGAGGCGTGAAGGGATTTCTTCTCTGACGTTCATTGTGAGAACCTGATAGGGATCCTGGGGGAAAACTCAAAAAAGTGTGAGGACCCTCCTATGGCTGTGTCCCCTTGGAGTTTTCTCAGACTTGTCTACACTGAGCTTCCAGTAACTTGTCAATTACAGTTCACATTTTTGTGCTTTGGGACTGGTTCTCAGGGAGATTTCTGCTCCAATAAATTATAATTCTCTGTATTCACCATTTTTTCTAATTTTGAGGGGCTGTTGTTTGCACTGTGACATTACTTCTCTGATGGAGCTAATTAAAGTTAGGTTTTTGATTTTTAGATTGTTAAACTTTTTACTTGATGTGACAGAATGGTGACTTCCAAGCTCCTTACATAAGGGACTGGAAATCGGAAGTCCACTATTTTTTTTTCTTTATTTTTTTGAGACGGAGTTTCGCTCTTGTTACCCAGGCTGGAGTGCAATGGTGCAATCCCAGCACAGCGCAACCTCCGCCTCCTGGGTTCAGGCAATTCTCCTGCCTCAGCCTCCTGAGTAGCTGGGATTACAGGCACGCACCACCATGCCCAGCTAATTTTTTGTATTTTTAGTAGAGACGGGGTTTCACCACATTGACCAGGATGGTCTTGATCTCCCGACCTCATGATCCACCCGCCTCGGCCTCCCAAAGTGCTTGTGTTTTTTTTTTTTTTTTTTTTTTTTTTTATGTTGTAGAAGATAGCTGAGTCTTAAAGCCTCCCTAAAAGGAAAGCAATTTTCCAGTTGTTCCACAGTTAGAAATACTAGCCTTTGAAGGCTAATGCTGCTGCTTATTAATTCTAAAACTAATAATGTTAAAATGTTGCCTGACTCTGAAAAAATTATGGAAGAATGATTCCCACACAGAGATTCGATTCTTGACTGCCATGTTTCTGACTTTCCTCCCAGTCTCTCCTCCTCACTAACCCTGTTGCCTTGAACACTTTGTCTGTTATTAGATCCCATCATTCCCATAATATTCCTTCCATATTACTCTAACAATATTATCTAACATGTTTTAAACTCTAATTTGGTGTGTGAACTGTGCCAAATATGATTTTTACTTGGATAACCTATTTTGACCTTAAATACAACTCTGTAGTTATCCCCTTTTACAAAGGCAAAATCAAGGGGCCTAGAAAGGTTAAGTAACATGCTCAAGAACATGTTGCTAGGAAATACCAACCTAGATGCTGTAACTTCAGAGACCCTCTATATATTCCTGCTCTTGCATTCAGTACAACATTTACATTGGCTGCCTTATGTGTTTGGATAACAAACTGTATTTTTGTAATTTACCATTTTACAATATGAAGTAGCTGCCTCTATAAACATTAATTATTCCTCTATCATATTACATCTTTCCTCCCAATTTTATGCCAATTAGATTTTTAAATGCTTTTTTTCTTCACTCTACTAATACTTTAAGCATCACACTAAGTTTTTTTACTTTCTTCAGCCTTCCTATTTTCTTCACTATTCCATCCTGTATCCCTTTTATTTGTCCCTTCTATTATTTCTTTCATTTCTTTGAAACCTGTGAAAGACATTTTAAAGAACTATGTTTATATGTAACATAAAATAATTTTTAGCTTGCTATATCTATTTTGAGATCACAAATGCAATGCCAATGATATATAATTATCAAGTTATCTCATTCACAGAAATAATCACAAACTCTGAAAAAGTTAATGAATAAACTACTACCAACTGTAAGGGATTATGACTATAACCACATGAGCACACGATTTCACTGTTTGAAATGCCTCACATGCAAGGAGAACTTGGACAAATGACAGTGAAAATTCAGAGATAAACCTAAAAGGGTTCAGTAGTTCAGTTCAATGGGAAAAATACATTAGAAAGTCCACGAATTGCTGCCACTTATGTGCCTGGTCTTTTTATCTATAGCCCATATGACAGCACCGTCTCATTCAATAAAACCACTTTGATTTTGCTTAAGAACCATGAGTACAAAGATACTTGAATATATGGGAAGTTGTTGGGTTCAAGTGTGGGGCAAACAATTGGTATGAAAATAAGGGAAAGTTTAAAAGTTCATATTGTAAACCAATTTTCTCTCTTCTATTAAAAACTAGTGGGATAGAAAACTGCTTCCAAAGAAACCTCTTTGAAATCACAGCTAGAGATTGCAAACATATTGTTTGGCTGGTAGGCCCCCTGTTTTTTTACTATAGCAGAACATAGGCCTCTGTTGGATTAAGGATAAAAATACGTTGCAAAGTGCTACACAGCATGAACTTGGTGATTAATGGTATTTTGTGCACATAGAATCTAAAGAATCTTTTTTTTTTTTAAAGGTGAGCATGGAAGAAATGTAAAGGCTTTCTCAGTCCCTCCTCTTTCTATACTCCACGTCAGTAATATAGACATTGGGGTAAAGAATGAAGTAGAATATTTAACTTAGACATACTCTCAGATTACTCTGCATTGACGTTTAATGATTCTCAGATTTTTTTTGTATTAGTTGCTGAGGGGATGAACATGCCATGATAAAAAATGGTGGATGACCCTGTGTGTGTACGTTTGTAGATCAGAAGATCAGTTTTGAATATTAACTTGGATACCTAAAGAGACATCTTAGTGCAGATGCCTGTATGGTGTTTGTTGGCTATATGGATCTGAAGTTTACAGGCATGATGTATTCTGAAGATGCAAATTTTAGAATTAAAGGAATTTTAATTAAAGCTGAGCTATGGGTATGGGAGAGATTTCATATATATTTATGAAATATATATATTTTTATTTTAGGTGTGAGATAGATTTCTTTAGAAAATATGGGAAGATAAAGAACAAAATGAGGTTTGATATTAAGACCTAAGTAACTATAAAAAGTGAGAGGATATAGCAAAGGAGACTAAAAAAGACAGCCAGAGAGGTAGGCACCATAAGAAAGTATGGCATTAGAGAAGCTGGAAGGAGACAATATTTTAGCAAGAGGGAACCCTCCACTGTGTAAAAAGTTTCTCGATCAGCCTGTGTTGTGGGAGGACTAGGGAGTAAGGAATTTGCAGTACTATATTAGAACCTATAAATGAATGTTAGAAAAAAAGAGAAGAGTCATTCGGCCATAGCTGCACAATAATAGATTTTTGGATGAACTTTATTGAATAGAAAGGACTAGAGGACTTTAAATGTTGTCACAGGGCCTAGTAGAACAGAAGTTGAAGATACAGGAATGAGACTGGACATTTCATAGTTCCTGTAACAGAGAGAGGGGGAATATGATCTGAATTAATTAGGGTCTTAGTTACAAAAAGCAAAATTCACTTTGCTATTTTAAGCCAAATAAAATAATTGTATCTCACTGGAAGAGACTCTGTCTTATGTTTATGTCTGCCTTACAAGGCACAGGTTATGTTGTAGAGGCAAATCTCATAGCAAGATACTTTGTAAAATATAGAAAGGGTATTATAAAAATGATAGGCAACCACCGTGGGAGAGAAATACGCTATAGGAGTCAAGCATGGATGAAAGACTTGGCTTTAGTTAGTAGTTTAGAAATTGTCTCCACAGCAGTGGAGATGAGAAAAAGTAAATATGTGATCTGCAAGCCAGCGTTGAAAGATGCCGTCTGAGGGCAACAACATTTTTCTCAGAAAAGTAGGATACAAATTGAGACTGAGGGAACAGTGAATATCTGAGGTTTGAAAATGTGGAAAAGATTTAAAAGAGTCATTGTAGAGACTGAGAAAGAAGGCTGAGAAAAATGACATAATATTTATGAGCTGTGTGGAAGGTTCAATGTGAAGTCGTGGCCATGAATTTATAGTAGTACCAATCTTCCCAGCTAGATGACTTTATTTTTAAAGAGTAATCACAAGCCCGGATGACATGGAGCTGACAGATACTCTGGCTAATCCAGATTTAAATTCTGGTTGAAAGTCCTGTGAAATGGTAGAGAAGTATGACAATTTGAAGAAAATAGAAATAATACATTATAGATGCGAAAATACCAAATGAATTGGTAGCTACATACTGCCATTGGCTAATGTTATTGTATAAAGTCCCAGGTGCACTTGAGCCATTAGTGTCTCCTCATAAGGACAGATATTTATCTCTACTATATATTTCATTTTAAGTTAGTTGCTCTGTTATTCCATTGCAGATGGTTAAAATGTTTTGGCCTTAATTTTGTCATCCCTTACATTACTTTTCTTTCAGGCTTTATTTCACCTGAAAATATGATAGATAATATCTTAATCCAAATTACTAATGAAAAAGTTGAACAAGAGAAGGCTAATTATATAACCCTCTAATACACTGTTTTAAAAAGTTTAATCCAAATGCTTAGATATGGGGATTTTAATAATCCTTTTCTCAGTGATAGAATCACAAAATTTCATAGCTATTCCAAACCCTTACCCCATGTATTTTTTTCACAGCTGAGAAAGTTGCTGCTCAAGAAGGTTAATTGATTTTCCCAAAGTCAGCAACTAGGTAGAGGAGGTTCAACATCAGACTGAGTTTGTATATATATATTTTATTTTTTAATTGTATATTGACAAATTATAATGTATATGTTATTTATGGGGTGCAAAGTGATGCTATAGTATTATATGAAATATATACACATACAGGGTGAAATTATTAAATCAAGTTAGTTAACATATCTATCATCTCCAAAACTTGTCATTTATTCCTCCCATTTAACCACAAGAGTGTACATTGACAACCAGTGCTGGAATTGGTGGCTCTTTACACGCTAGTCCTTTTTATCACATGAATTGAATTATTTTTACATTTGATTTTTGACATATGAAGTACATTTTAATTTTCTCTGAAGAATAAAAATTTGCTTAATTTTTATATGAAAATATATATAGTAAATATATCTCTTATGTCTATAATATATATCTTATATATGTATAATAAATATACTTCCATAATAAATATGTCTTATATATCTATAAAATAACTATCTTATATATATATAATTAATATATATATCTATAGCTCTCTATATATCTCCAGGAAATTTGATTCTCCACTTTTTAGCATTTTTTTGGTTACAAATGTTACTGTGAATGTGGGGAGTTGCATTAATGCCATCTATACCCAAAGATGGTAATCAGAAGGTACTGCACTGGCATTTTGACAATGAAAATGCAATTACAACAACTTAGAGTTCTGTAATTATAAATTAAAGATTCATTCTGTCTGTTCTTTAAGATTGTGTTGATTGAAAACTCGTTTTGCAGTTATCAGTTGATAAACAAAAAGTTTATTACAGATAAAATTCAGACTGCAATGTAATATACAAAGTTCATTTGAAACTATTTTTCAACCTGTAAGTGTAATTTAAAAAGTTATACTAAGCAATAAACTTTTATAAGAATAAATGTCTTTTATTTGTTCCAAATTAGGAATAAATAAATATTTAATTTTAAGGAAGTTTTTTGCTCTCATTTAATCACTGCGATACTATAACATAGGCTTGACAGTGATAGTGGAGTTTGAATCTCAAATCTGTCATATAATAGTTGTTGTCAGAGAAGATCACGTAATCTTTTAGTTTCAGTTAACTTGTATGTAAAATGAGAAATACATTATCTACCTCATAAGGTTGTAAGAATTAAATAACTATATTTGTTTATAAAGTATAAAGAACCATCTCTAGTTTACAATATTCACTCTATAACAGATACTACATTTGCATTCACAGAATAAGAGAAGGGGGCAAAAATTCTATACATAAAATCTATTCTATTTTTCTGAATGGAATTAGTTTTAATTATAAATTTTTCCATAGGAAGCATTTATAAATGCATCACATATAATTTTGGTACTGTTTTTAAATGTTATAATGGCTGTATTCTTTTATATATCAACTAATAATTGTGAAGAACGTTTCTTATTGTCTTGGTTAACACAGCTATGGAAGTTGCTAACATCAATCTACATCAGGGTTTGGCAAGCTGGTTAAATCCAGCATGCTTCGTGATTTTGTAAGTAAAATTTTTTTGGAACCATGCCCATTCATTTACATATTGTCTATGGCTGCTTTCACAGTACATTGGCAGAATTGACTGAAGACTATATAACCTGCAAAACCTAAAATAATTTATTATCTGGCCCTGTACAGAAAAAAGTTACCAGCCTCTGTTCTACTAGATTAAAACTATGAAAGCCATGAGGAAAAAAGGGGTAAATACATTGAAAAAAATGTCTCCAGAAAATATTATGAGCTAGATAAAAAAAATGTTGACACAATGTGCAAAATTCTGAAATTTACTAAAGAAGTTATAATTATGGAATTATTCCCTAGTATTACTTTCAATTATGTGGTCAATTTTAGAATAAGTGCAATGTGATGCTGAGAAGAATGTATATTCTGTGGCTTTGGAGTGGAGAGTTCTGTAGATATCTATTAGGCCCATTTGGTCCAGATCTGAGTTCAAGTCCTGGAAATCCTTGTTAATTTTCTGTCTCATATTCTGTCTAATATTGACAGTGGGTTGTTAAGTCTCCCACTATTATTGTGTGGGAGTCTCTCTTTGTAGGTCATTAAGAACTTGCTTTATGTATCTGGGTGCTCCTGTATTGGGTGCATATATATTTAGGATAGTTACCTCTTCTTGTTGCATTGATCCCTTTACCATTATATAATACTCTTCTTTGTCTCTCTTGATTTAAGAGAATTTTTGTTTAAAGTCTGTTTTTATCAGAGAGTAGGATTGCAACCCCTGCTTTATTTTTGCTTCCCATTTGTTTGGTAAATCTTCCTCCATCCCTTTATTTTGAGCCTATGTGTGTCTTTGCACATGAGATGGGTCTCCTGAATACAGCACACCAATGGGTCTTAAGTCTTTATCCAATTTGCCAGTTTGTGTCTTTTGATTGGGGCATTTAGTCCATTTACATTTAAAGTTAATTAGTTACGTGTAAATTTGATCCTGCCATTTTGATGCTAGCTGCTTGTTTTGCCCAGTAGTTGATGCAGTTTCTTTATAGTGTTGATGGTCTTTACAATTTGGTATGTTTTTGCAGTAGCTGGTACTAGTTGTTCCTTTCCATGTTTAGTGCTTCCACCAGGAACTCTTGTAAGGCAGGCCTGCTGGTGACAAAATGTGGCACATATACACCATGGAATACTATGCAGCCACAAAAAAGGACAACTTCATGTCCTTGGCAGGGACATGGATGAATATGGAAACCATCATTCTCAGCAAACTGACACAACAACAAGAAACCAAACACCACATGTTCTCACTCATAAGTGGGTATTAAACAATGAGAACACATGGACACAGGGAGGGGAACATCACACACCAGGGCCTGTTGGGGGGTGAGGGGCTACGGGAGGGATAACAGGGGGTGAGGGACTAGGGGAGAGGATAGCAGGGGCTGAGGGGTTAGGGGAGGGATAGCATGAGGAGAAATACCAAATGTAGATGACGGGGAGATGGGTGCAGCAATCCGCCATGGCATATGTATACCTATGTATCAAACCTGCATGTTCTGCATACCCCAGAAGTTAAAGTATAAAAAAATCACTAGGATTACTATCCCTCTTCTATTACTTGCTATCCATTATACTTTTTATTTTAGAAATTTACTTCTGCTGTTTATTATTGTTTGTATTTGCTTTATTCTTTATAATGCCTTTCTAAACTAAAAAATATACCACCTGAAGGACTGATATTTGCAAGGTGGTAGAATAGAAGACCCCAGTCTTCATTCTTTTAAAGAACAACCATTGCACATGTATCCATGAATAAAAATAGCCCTAGGGAGGGCTCAAGAGTCTCATCAAGAATCTATAGCAGCACAATGGTGCAAAAAAAACCCACCAGAAAATATTTGCACAGAGAGGATTGCCTGGGTGATTGGTGTGTCTGAAACTTTTCAACATAGCTAGGAATAGAGGAAAGAGAAAGGGGCTATCAGTGTCAGCCATGCAGTAAGTGCCACCTTGAGTTTTAGTGGCCTGCTCTGCAGAGAACTCTGGCAGTGTTTATCACAAGGATATCAGCAGCCATCACAGTAGCTGTGGATACTCCACAGATTTAACAGAAGAGTACTCATTAATGTTTGTAAGCATGGACTCCAGTGCCTGCCCCACAGAGAACTCTGGCAACTTTTCCCCCTGAGGTAAGCAAAAGCTGCTACAGTGCTGATCTCCTGGGAGGGAGATGCTTCTTCCCTGTTGCTCCACCCAACAAGAAGCTGTATATGTGCTTTCCTAGGATCCCCAGCTCTCCTGCAGTCCTGTACATGCCCCTGACCCTGGAGCCATGGCCACTTTATGCCTCAATCATTGGAGCCACTGCCAATATGAGGTCGTCTGTGCCCTGGACCTCAGACTTTCTGTCACTTTATGCATGCCCAAACTCTAGAACTTGGCTCTATGGCTGCTCCACAAATGCTTATACCATGGACACCGAAGCTGCCTCTGTAGAAGGTACATCTATGGACCAGACCCAGGAGCAGTGGTTGTTCTGCACATGACTGTGTCCCCGGTCCTGGCTTTCAGGCTTCTCTTCAAGCACCTGTGCCTCATGCACCATTACCAATGCTGCAGTGAGTTGGGGTGGGGGGTCTGAATGCTACCATTGTCCCGAACACTGGAACTGTAGTCATTCTATATCACCTGAGCTCCAAATCCCAACTCTGCTCACTACCCAGGTGCCACACACCAAACATCACTGCCATTGCCACTGTGAGCATGCTCATAAGCTGGACCTGGCACCAAGAAGGATCTCTTTGGTCACAGTTTTCCCCATGAGAGAAAAATAGACAAGGAGTACCCCAGAAGGCTTCACCACTAAAGACCCCAACAGACCTTGTCCCTAATGTGGATACTCATAGCTTTAGCAGCTGAGGATCCCTGACGTCTTTGTCAGCATTGATCTCAGCTGATGGGACTGCACAAGAAACTTTACCAGGACACCATCACCAAGCTAAAATCACCTGATGCTACCCAGTTGGTGTCCTCACATCCACCCATAGGCAAAGGTTTTTATTCTCTTAAATCAGTCCATGACGTCTTGAAGAGGACTGTTCTATTAAATGCATGAACATTAACTCAAGATAAGTAAAAGTAAAAAAATCAAACATTACATCATAAAATAAAACACACAGTAATATTCTATTAACAGACTCCCCACAGTGGAGATCTATGACTTTCCTAACAATAAATTCAAAATGTTAGTTTCATGCCCAAACAATGGTGGGTTTTGCTATTGCTTTTAATGGCAAAAGCTGTAATTATTTGGGCACCAACTTAATAAGTGTTTTAAGAAAGCTCTGTGAGCTACAATAAAACATAGATACCTAACTCAACAAAATCAGAAAAATAATATATGAAAAAAATGAGAAATTCAGTAAAGAGATATAACAAAAAAAGGACCAAATGGAAATTCAGGAAATACAGAATACAATGAATGAAATAAAAAAATGCCATGGAGAGCAGCAACAGCAGACATAAGCAGAAGAAAGAATCTGTGGACTTGAAGACAAGTCATTTGAAGACATCCAGTCAGAGGAGGGGAAAAACAAAAGGATTAAAGGTATCTTGGATTTCTAAGACATTAACAAGGATGGTAAATTTTACATTATGGAAGTCTGAAAAGGAGAAGAGAGAAAAGACAGAAAGCTTATTTAAAGAATTAATGGCTAAAAATTCCAAAATCTGGGAAAACATATGGACACTGAGTGCCTAATACCCCCAAATGTCTAAACAAATTCAACTCAAAGAAGATTTCATTAGGACCTATTATAACTAAACTGTCAAAAGTCAAAAACAAAAAGTATTTTGAAAGCCACAACACAAAATAACTTTTTAACATAGAAGAAAACCTTTACTACCAGTCAATAATATTTTCATTGAAAAAGATTTCCTTCAGAAATAAAAGAGAAAAACTTTCCCAGACAAACAGAGCTGAGGGAGTTCAACACTTCTACACCCAGATAACGAGAAGTGTTAAATAGAGGTCATTATGCTGAAACAGAAGATCATTAATTAGTAACATGAAAACATAAAAATACAAAATTTGACTTGTAAAACAATAATTATGGTGATGTGTAGATCACGTAAAAGTATAGTATAAATTTAAAAGACAAAAATGTTAAAAGTGACCATAGGTAGAATAATTTGTTAACACATATGTAAAATAAAAATATGTAATTTGTAACATTAAAAACATAAGATAGGAAAAGAGTAATAGCCTAGAATTTATGTAATCACAGTTACATGATTATCAGCTTAAAATGTATCATTATACTGATAAGTTATTTTATGTAAGTCTCATACTAACAACAAAGTAAAAACCTATAGTAGATACACAAAAGAAAAAGAGAAAAAAAATCAAAGCACAATACTATGGAACATCATCAAATCACAAAGAAAGAGAAGGTCAGAAAGGAAAAAAGGATTGACAAAAGTATTAACAAAATGGCAATAGTAAGTTATTACCAATGAATGTAAATAGGTCACCTTGAATGTAAATAGGTTAAATTCTCTAATCAAAAGATAGAGTGGATGAATGGATAAGAAAACACTCTGCCTACTCAATTCAGCTTGAAGGACTGAAAGCTGAAATATCTTTAAGAACTAAAAGGCCAACTTTAGTTTTAAGGACAATATAGACTGAAAGTGTAGGGATGAATAAAAGCATTCAATGTAAATGGAAAGTAAAAGAGAGCAGAGGGGTTTATACTTAGACAAAATAGACTTTAAGTCAAAAACTAAAGAGAGACAAAGAAGGTCATTGTATAATGATAAAGGGGTCACTTTACTAAGAGGATATATCAGTTATAAATATGTAAATACTAAACATCTGAACACATAAATATATAAAGCATATAGATCTGAGGGGAGAGACAGACAGTATTATAAAAATAGTAAAATAATTTAATATTTCACTTTCATCATTGGCTAGATTATCCCAAAAGAAAATCAATAAGGAAAAATCAGAATTAAATTACAATTTAGACCAACTGTACCTAACAGAGATATACTGAATTTTGCAAGCAACAGTTGAACAAAACACTTCTTTCTCAAGCACATGCAGAACATTCTCCAGCACAGATTATATGTTAGGCTACAAAACAAGTCTTAAAAAATTTAAGAAGTATGTTTTTTTATTACAGTGTCATAAAACTGGAAATCAGTTACAAAACATTTCTTAACAAATTTAAGAAGTGTATTTTCTGATCACACTGTTTTAAAACTGGAAATCAATTACAGAGGGAAAACTGAAAAATTCACAAATATGTGGCAAATATGCTATACACTCCTAAACAGTCAATGATTCAAAAAATAAATCAGAAAGAAAATTTAAAAATATTTAAAGAGAAATGAAAATGAAAGAGATAACATGCTAAAACTTACAGCTACAGCACTTCTAAGAGGAAAGTTTATTGCAACAAATACATTCATTAAGAAAAGAAAGATCTAAAATACCATAACTTTGTACCTCAATGAACTAGAAAGAGGACAAAGCGCCCAAAATGAGTAGAAGGAAATAACAAAGACCAGAGCGGAAATGAAGGAAATAGAAACTACATGAAAAGATCAATGAACCTGTTTTTTTTTTTTTAAATATCATCAAAATTAAGAAACCTTTAGCTATACTAATTAAGAAAAGATAATATTCAACTAACTAAAATCAGAAATGAAAGAGAGCACATTACAATAATTTCAGAAAAATCAGAAGAAAAATTATAGGAGATTATTATAAACAATTATATGCCAACAAACTGGATACCCTAGAAAAATGAACAAAATCCTTGATATAACCTACCAATAATGAATCATAAAAAATAAAGCAAAAAAAAAAAACAAACCACTCTTAATCAACATAGGACTGGAAGTCCTAGCCAGAGCATTTGTACAAGAGGAAAAAAATAAAGGGCATACAAATTGGAGAGAAGGAAGTCAAATTGTTCATGTTTGCAGATAACATGGTCTTACATATTAAAAAATCTAAAAATTTCACCAATGATAAATAAAGTTAGGTTTTGGGATACACAATCAACATACAAAAAGAAGTAGCATTTCTATATACTGATAATGAGCTAACTGGAAAAAATTCAAGAAAGCAATTCCATTTACAATAGCTATAAAGATACCTAAGAATAACTTTAACCAAGAAAATAAAAGATCTCTTCAATGAAAACTATAAAACACTGATGAAAAAATGGAAGGGGCCACAAAGAGATGGAAGGTTATCCCATGTTCGTGGATTGGAAGAATACACATTGTTAAAATGACTGCATTTCCTGAGGTGATCTATAGATTCCATGTAATCTCTATCAAAATAGAAATGACATTCTTCACAGAAATAAAGTTATGTGAAAAATATGTATAAAGCCACAAACATGTTGAATAGTCAAAGCAATCCTATGCATAAAACAAAGCTGGAGGCATCACCTGATTTGACATCAAAATGTATCGTGGAGCTATAGTAACCAAAATAGCATGGCATTGACATACAAACAGACACTTCGAGCAATGGTATAGAATATAGAATGCAGAAATAAATCCGTGTATTTACAGCCAGCTGAATGTTGACAGAGGCTCAAAGAATATACATTGAGGAAAGGACAATCTCTTTAACAAATGGTGCTGGGAAAACCTAGATGTCCATATCCAGAAAAACAAAACTACATCCATATCTTTTACCATATGCAAAATTCAACTCAAAATGGATGAAATAATTATATGTAAGACACAAAGCTGTTAAACTATAAAAACAGGTGAAGCATTTTAGAACATTGGTTTTGGCAAAGACTTACATATGGAGAATAATACCTCAAAAGCACAGTCAACAAAATCAAAATAGAAAAATAGGATTATATCAAACTAAAAAGTGCATGTGTGACTAAGGAAAAATCAACAGAATGAAGAGACAACCTGTAGAATGACAAAAAACATTTTCAAGTCATTCATCTGCCAAAAGATTATTATCAAGAATATACAAGAAACTAAAAAAATTCAACAGCAAACAAAAAAATAATAATCTAATTTTAAAATGGGCAAATGATCTGAATAGACATTTCTCATAAGAAGACATAGGAATAGCCAACAGATATATGAAAAAATGCTCAACATCACTAATCATCAAGGAAATGCAAATTAAAAACTACAAGAACATATCATTTTACCCCAGATAGAATGACTATTTAAAAAAAAGAAAAAATAACAAAGACTAGTAATTATATCATACACATTCTGTAAATTAAATTTGTTTTTTTGATTTTTATGTTACTGAGCTGGTTTTCATAATCATTTGTTTCATGTCTTCAGATAGAGTAGAAATGTGAAACAGTTCAGTGACAGGATTCTAATTTATATAATGCCAAATCTTATTTAAAGACTGTTTTCACTGAAATAACCACTTTATTGAGTATTTTTACCTAATATTAAAATAATTAGTTTAACCAGAAAACTTTGTCAACACATTTGAAATATTTTTGGCTTAGATAAACCACTTGACTGAATGTCATGCAACTTTCTGATTGCCATTTTGATACAGCATAAATATAATCACTAAAAGTCACCTACAAAAATGCTATCAAGACTAAATACAACTTGCTAGAAGATATTAATAGAAGGATATTTAGATAATACAATTAGTTAACATTTGACTTCATTGGCCAAACATATTTAAACATGTCAAATTTGTGAGTAAGGTTTTATAAGCTAAGTTGTGTTTAATAAATATTTAGTGAGTTCATACCCATTTCCAGTAATAGGTTATTTAAATAAATCTTTTCTAGGAAGACATTATGTAGCAAAACTTAATGAAGCTAAGGAAATAGACGATTTTTTATTCAACTTTTTTATTTGTAAGAGAAAACATTAAACAGAGGTAAAATGGATTATAAAGGGCATTTCATGTAGAGGGCAAAGCAAATGCAAATCATAGAGGTGAGTGAAATGCACAGGACAACTACCACAGAGAGATTAAAGTTATTTAATCTTACTTTTCATGACATTTTCTTGGCCCTACATTTTGGATCCTTAAAAAAATCAATTCTTTTCCTATGATTAACTTTTTATGTTCAAATTTACTTTGAACTTAGTTTCCAAAAAATATGACACCATACTTCTCAAAAGCATATTTATGCAGCCAACAAACATAAGAAAAAAAGCTCATCACTGGTCATTAGAGAAATGCAAATCAAAAGCACATTGAGATACCATCTCACATCAGTTTAGAATGCGATCATTAAAAAAATTGAAAGATATTAAAAGGCAGTATCTTTTGTACTGTGAATTTGCAGTAGAAGATGTATAATGCACTTTTTTTTTTCTGTTTGTGTGTATTGGATATAGTGTGTGTGCTTCTTGTGATGAAAATAAACTATAAAAAAAGTCAGGAGACAGATGCTGGAGAGGATGTGGAGAAATAGAAGTGCTTTTACATTGTTGGTGGGAGTGTAAATTAGTTCAACCATTTTGGAAGGCAGTGTGGCAATTCCTCAAGGATCTGGAATTAGAATAACTATTTGATCCAGCAATCCCATTACTGGGTATATACCCAAAGGATTATAAATCATTCTATTATAAAGACACATGCACATGTATGTTCATTGAGGCACTGTTTACAATAGCAAAGACTTAGAACCAACCCAAATGCCCATCAGTGATAGACTGGATAAAGAAAATGTGGCATGTATACAACATGGAATACTATGCAGCTATAAAAATGGATGAGTTCATGTTCTTTGCAGGGACATGGATGAAGCTGGAAACCACCATTCTCAGCAAACTGACACAAGAACAGAAAACCAAATACCACATGTTCTCATTCATAAGTGGGTGTTGAACAATGAGAACACATGGACACAGGGAAGGGAACATCACACACCGGGGCCTATTGTGGGGTGGATGGGCCATGGGGGATATCAGGGAAGGCAGAAGGATAGGGGAGGGGATAGCATTAGGAGAAATACCCAATGTAGGTAATGGGGTGATGGATGCAGCAAACCATTATAGCACTTATATACCTATGTAACCTGCACCTTCTGCAAATGTACCCCAGAACTTAAAGTATAATAAAAATAATAAAAGAAAAAAACTCTTTAGTGCTTTAACATTATATTTGGACCTGAACAAATTTACCAGTATTACTGGGTTTAAGTCACTTTAGAAAATCTTATGTGTTTTGAGATGACAAAGGAAATAACAATCAAAACAATGATAATACAAATTGTGCCAATGATGGCCTGTTCAAACTACTTTCTGAGAATCTTCCTCTAGTTAAATTGTAATGATATCAAATAAAAAAAGAAAAAACTTAACAGAGGTCAAAATGTTTTACATTTTTAAGTTCCTGAATATAAATTAATACTTACTTTCAAATCTGGAAATAGACTGGGAGTCAGGAGAATATCTAACAAAGCTACCAAGATCCAATTATGGGATGGTACTTATGGGGACATACTATTATAGGTAGTTTTAAATTATTATATTTATGTATACACATCTATGAATATATTTGCTTTCTGTTGCTGCCTAACAAATTACCATAGACTTAGTGACTTAAAATGGCACAAATGTATTCTTTCACAGTTTCCATTATTTAAGCTCATTACCTAAATTTCACTGGGAGAAAATCAAGGTGTGGGTTGGAGACTCATAATCCATTTCCAAGCTCAGTGGTTATTGGCAATTCATTTCCTTGCATCTGTAGGAGCGAAGTCTCTGTTTTTTGTTTTGCTGACTGTCAACTAGGGGCTGCTCTCAGTTCCTAGAGGTTACCTGCAGTTCTTTTCCATGTGCCCCCTCCCATCCCATAGAAAATTTACAACACTGATGGATGTTTGCTCTCCTTCAGGCCAGTAGGAATACATCTCTCCAACTTTTCCTTCCAGTCAACTATGACCCAGTCTGATGAAAATGAGCATAATCATGTGGGTGAGCAGGCCATGATATTTTGCTACATAATTTAACCTAATTAAGGAATAACCATCTTAGTACATTCATAAGTTGACACACATTCAAAGGGAGATAATTATGTGGAACAGGACTGCCAGGGAGTAGAAGTTTGTAGAAGTATTTTAGGATACTTCTGATCACAGTAATGTACACGTTATTTCCATTTTACAGATTAGAAGATTAGGACTTAGAAACTGCTTTCATAATTGATTTGCCTAGATTCATGTGGCTAATATGTGGTGAGTAACAGATGTCTAATATAAAAGATAGGACTCATAACCATTATGTTTAACATCCTCTTGTGGCCTAATGGTACAGAAATTAAATTACCTTTCATATAGTTAGTCTACTTTTTTAGTTTCCATTCACTTGTCTATACAGAAGACTTAAATTTATCTCTCTAATCTTGAGGAGTTGCTTGAGCTATAGTTCCCTATCTCTTAAAATCTTGTGCAATTTTCTAATTTTATGACCTGGTTGAATGTGACTCATCCAAAAGCAATTTTAAAAAATAACCCTTCTTAAATCCCACTTTATTTCAGGTTGCGCAATACCATTTTTCTTGCTGAATTGCCATCTTTATACCTCTGTCTACTTTGCAGCATTATGGACTAATGAAGGGCTTTTATCCTAGCACCCATGATGGAGCTCATCTACAGAGATGGCTTAGTCAGTATACCTGTTTTTGTTTGGTACTCTGGGCTAGTCAGTAACCAATGCTTTTATTTCTTAATCTGAAATATTAAGATTTCCACTGGTTTTGTTTTATTATTATTCGTGTTATATTTAGTAATGATAATGTGTGATTTGCCCTTATTTTCTGGTAAGCACCTTTATTTAGTCATTTAATAAAGTAAATTTGTTAGCTGTTTTCCAAATGCTGCAAATATGCACAGCTTTACCCTTGCTTGAAGTAGCACTTCAAGTGTATTTAATTTACTTACAGAAGTAGGAACCAGTGGTGAAATATTAGTAAATAAGAATGAATTGTAGAATTGTTACCACCAAACTGAGATTGGAAAATACATTCTAAGTATTAAATTGCTATTAAATATATAAGAACCACTTTCATAGCATAGCATGAAACCTTCTCTACCTTTTTATTGCTTGTGGATATGAGTTAGTAAAATAACTCATTAGATATGCTTTCTAGCTCCAGATTTCTGAGAAAATTCACCCAGAAAGATTTTTCTAAGTTTACTATTTGCTGATGTGAGTAAATAATTGTAATATGAACAAACATTTTATGGTATTAAGGAAGAGTACTGGGGAGCGGCTAAGACTGAGGAGCCTGGAGACAGACTGCCTGAGTTTTTATGTCCTTGTCTCCATTTACTAGTTCTGTGACCTTTGCTATGATACTTCACCTCTCTGAGTCTTGGTTAATTATTTCTAACAAGAAATATTAACAGCATTAATCTCATTGTTATGTTAAAAGAATGAAAGAAATATTTTAAAGAATTTGGGAGCTTGTACCTTAGCATCACTATTAAACAAGCAAATATGTTAGTAGAATGTTTAAGATATTTAAAGATTAATTCTTCTTAGTATAAAGATCTTTAAAGATAATTATTTAAAACATTAGGTTTATGATGCAAAAAGTAATTTAGAAATTGTTAGTAATAAATTACCCAGGGACAAATAACAGAAATGATTACAAAGCATTTTTTAATAGAGAAAACATGGTCTCATACAATTATCAGTATTATATAAAAATCACTGTTATCTCTTATTTTATATTATTAATTTTCCCTTATGAGGTCAACTTTTTATCTGGGAGCAAATTTCCTAAAGTGGTTCTTTTAGTTGTCATATTTTTGAAGAATTTTGTCTAGGTCCTTTAATTTCTCTAAAAAAGCATGGATAAATGAACACTGAAAAATAAAAGCAAATTCGTTTGTACATGCGAAAAACTGCAGCACAGGAGGTGAGACACAGCCTGGATGCGAACCTTTTAGCAACCTTGGTTTGGGAGAAAGACAGCTTTATCGTTCCTAACTGCCAGCTCTGTACTTGGTATGAGTTGGATATTTTTCCGATTAAATCAAAAGGCAAAAATTGGGTCATAAATTCTTTAGAGTTCTGTTTTGGGAAATATACTGGGAAACAGAGTGAGATGGCAGCCACAAACGTCCCCTTCAGGGCCTGGCAGAAACAAACCACGAGATATAGATACAAAATTAAAATTGATACAATTAAATTACAGAGTTATTTTAGTCTCAAGATCCCCAGTCAAAGATTGTGTCTTTGGTTTAAAAGTTACCAGCAGCAAAGTTTCTTTTCAGTTCCCATCTCCAGGCTCCACTGAAAATTCTTTCCTTGGGCTCAATACTGCCATAAGGGATTTGTCAGAGCTTTCTAATTTTACAACTATTAGATAAAATGATAAGGCAGCTGGGTCAGTGGAAGGCAAAGCATCCAAACCAGGATTTTGCTGGCTTAAAGAAAATAAAAATGATGTATAAAATAGCAAGCCCTATGGAACAATATAAAGAAAAGGCAGGGAAAAGTGTACGGTTATAAAAGAAGTTTAAAGCAAGGATTCTTGTAGTGTCTTATTTTCATTTGAAAGCTTTAGCCAGGAGCAAAGATTCACTTTGGTTTGGCAGGTTAGAAATATCTCACTAGTTTTTATTTTTACTCCAAATAAGTATAAGAAACATATTGATAATATGAGATTCTTCTTACTGTCTCCATTCCACATTCCCGCCTTTCGGATACTCCTACTCTGGTCTACTTTATCTTCTCTCTAGGGGAAAGTTTTGGAAAGCTGACTAGAAACAAATAAAAAGTAAGTTTTCCCTGAGAAGTGTTAAATATATTGCTCTAAGCATCCAGTGTAACATATGTATCTGACCTCTGTGGGATGTGAACCAAATATTTGTTGACTGAGTGATCATTTCTACAGGCCAGAATTTTAACACAACATTTGATATTGGAGTTACTGCAGTTCAGAGGAAAACAAATGTTTACGCCATATATAATTTTGAAAATAATCTAGGCTCCCCCAGACTACAATTTATGAATTATTTCAGCAGCTTGTCATAGAGCATGACCAACAATTTTCTTATGTTTGGTGTTTGTAGAAGCTGCATCAGTGAAGTAAATTTGTTGATTACTGGTATGTTCAAAGAACCCTAATCATTGTATCATACAAATAAAACTTTTCAAATAATCAAACATAATCAGAAATTCAAGTCAGCATGACATTATCAAAAAGGGGTTTGGGAGAAGTGAAGGCAGAGGAAGTGAGAGAAAAAGATGTCCAAAGAGCAATAGAGCTGATTTAGTCTCAGACCTGAGTAGTATTTGGGTTTGTGCCCTACTGGATGAAAATAACTTGGTCACTGAAGGACGAGATAGTCCACTATAAAAATTCCTTTCTTCAAGAAAGTGATTAATGTCATCCCACACTGAACAAAGACAAAAGTTCTAATCAAAATTTAAATATAGTTTGGAATATATTTCTGTGGTCCCTCTGCACAAGCAGGATAGATTCCAACCCCCATTTTTTTTTTTTTTGATCATGATACACACTCACCCCCCGCCCTCCACACTATACTCTGTAGTATAGTTAAGGGTTAGAGATGATGGCTGTGATATGTTCAGTATTCTTAAATATACTAAAGTTTAACTCTAAGAGGTAAATGTTTATTTAAAATATTTAATCTGTCTTTCACTAGGTACATACAATTTTTAAAACTTTGCATTTATAAAATAATGTAGTTTATCAATCTGTAACCTGAATAATATATCATATGTCTTGTGTGTATCTAGGTTTCTGAAGCTTAAATACAGATTCAACATGAGTTACATGGAAGGAAAAGAAAACTCACTAATTTACTTGAACAGTATTGCATGGGTATAATTCCTAGACTAAGTGATTTCAAATGGTAGTAACAGCCATACAATAGCTACCATTACTTAACAATCATCTAAAAAAGTACGGAAAGGTAAACTGTGAAAATTACTTTTCATTGAAAGACACTTTTAATGAAAAGGTTCAGCTTTAGTTGGACCAGATTTTCTCCCTTTTGTATGGTCGAATATTAATATAAACTAGGTAATTTCTTTCCTCTATGGATTTGTTTTATATTGTGTTCAAAATAATTTCTCCTTATTTCCATTTATTTAGAGTGACTAAAATTTATAAAAATTTTCACATTCACTTTTCTTAATAGTTCATGTAAAGTAATTGCTTCTATTGAAAATGTAATTCACAAGCTTTTGAAAATAATATAAGCTATATTTATGGCTCAATACATAGAGAAAAATAGTTTAAAAATCAATAGACTAAAAAACAAATGTATCTGGGGCAGCACACCCAAATGAACAGCAAAGAAAAGTATCTCAGGTTATCAGGTTCAGAGGGTTTTGAAATTGTTTCAGGGAATCTTGACCATCAATGAGAGCACAGAGATCACCACAGTTTACTTATTTTATGGAAAGATAATTAGAAACTTTAAACTCAGCAAAGAATTGTATCTCAAAAATATGATTTTGATATTTTGAAACAATTTTAACAAGGGATATGAAACATAACAGAAATTTAATGAATATATTTAATTATGAACATTGGTATCTAAACATTTTTTTCCAATGTCATCTATAATCTTGAGTCTCCTAGATAAGAGATCTATCTACCTAGGTCAAAGGCATTGAACTTGGGACAACTAAAGAGCTTCATAGAAGATAACTTTCTCCAGTATAATAGTAACTTCTGCTGTGTACAGAGCTTATTACATTGCTACATGTTTTTACCTGAGCAGTACGATCTTTTATTTTTAGCTCCTTTGGATGTTTCAATTGCATTTCTAAAAATAATATTTCATTGCAGATGCAATTTTGTGCATCATTGCCCCTAATTGCATCTTTAAAATACATGCTGTGAATATTTAGCCCTAAAGCATATCATGAACTTTCTAAAATGGAGCATGCTTTGATTGCTGTGACTTCTTAATTTTCTCCATGAAATGAATATCCTTCATGTACATACTATGAAATCAACAATGCTAAAGGAAGACACTCTCCCTCAAATGGCCTGTTCAGGTCTAATTCTCATAACATACATATTCATCTAAAATGAGGCCATGTTTGTCTCTAATCCCTAGGCAATCACTAGGCAACCGACAGAAACGTAAGGGCTATCAACATTGCAGGATCTCATGAGCTCTGGACTGCGAGAGAGAAGTTTTCTAAATTCTGTAAAAGAATTTATTTCAAAGATTCCTTATAAAGGATACATTCCCACAATTGATAATCTATATAGCTCATTCAGCAATGTTCTGCCTATTTTTTCAAAGTCAAATAAATAATATTTATTCATTCAAAAAGTATTTATTGTATGCCTTCTAAGCAATAATCATGTGCTAAATGCTCACAGCTCACTGTGTATGGAAGGGTCTCACGAGGAACAGCAAACAAGGCAATAAATCAAATGATTATACATTGTGATAAGTGCTATAAAAATCGCAGGGCTCAGATCTAGAATAATAGAGTCAGTAAAGTTCTCTCTGAGGGATGGCATTTAAATTTGGCCGTGAATAAAGAGATTGGTGTGTAAGGCAAATTATATACAACCCTCCGGTCAAGTCTTCCCCACTGCCTGTTTTTCTACATAAAGTTTTGTTAGAACACAGCCACACTCATCATTCCTGTATTGTTTATAGGTGTTTTGCACTACACAGCACAGTTGAGTAGTTGTAACAGAGGTTGTTTGGCCTATAATTTAGAAAATCTTTGCATCTTCTCCTTTATGGAAAAAGTTTCCAGATCCCTAGTAGGAGGTGACATCCATACAAAGAAGGGAGAAGGAGCTTTCCATGGAGAGCGAGTAACAGGAGCAATGCCACTTAAAGCAAAATAAAACAAAACATGGCATATTAGAGAAACTGAAAGAAAGCCAGGTAGCAAGAGGTGAAGCAGGAGGGGATCGTTGGAACCAAGCAAGCTATGCTAAGCCTTGGAGGTTATGGTGAATGGTGTAATTTTTTAAATTCTCATGATTACAGGAAGCCACTGGAAAGCTTTTAGAGGGGAGTGTGGCCTGATTTATGTTGTTCAGAGATTTTACAGCTAATCATCATGGAGTACTTACTGTGTGTACTGTTGTAAGTTATTTATATGCATTGATTTAATTCTTCCATATTATGAAGTACAATTGGAATACATAGTTTACAAATAAAAGCAATGTTTTTTGCTCAAAATAATGTGATACATTTGTTATAGTGGAGGCAAAGATTTGAATCCAAACAGTTGTCATGTAGAGTCTATGTTCTTTTTTTTTTTTTTTTTGAGACTGAGTTTCGCTCTTGTTACCCAGGCTGGAGTGCAATGGCGCGATCTCCGCTCACCACAACCTCCACCTCCTGGGTTCAGGCAATTCTCCTGCCTCTGCCTCCTGAGTAGCTGGGATTACAGGCACGCGCCACCATGTCCAGCTAATTTTTTGTATTTTAGTAGAGACGGGGTTTCACCATGTTGACCAGGATGGTCTCGATCTCTTGACCTCTTGATCCACCCGCCTCGACCTCCCAAAGTGCTGGGATTACAGGCTTGAGCCACTGCGCCCAGCCAGAGTCTATGCTCTTAACCACTAGGTTGTACAGCCTCACTTTGCCTGTGGTATACAGAGTAGATTATGTGACTTTGGTATGTGGGGGCAGTGCGGAGAGTACATTATGTTTGTGTGTTTACAGAAGCAGGAATATAAGTTCCTTAGGAACTGTAAAAAAAGGAAAAGTGCAGTAGATGGTACTGCCTGAGCAGTGAGACTGTGAAGATGAAAAATGGGTGACTCAGAGGAATGACTTAGAGGAAGAAAGGTTTCAGTAAAGAACTAGTCACCTGGCCGGGCATGGTGGCTCAAGCCTGTAATCCCAGCACTTTGGGAGGCCGAGGTGGGTGGATCACGAGGTCAAGATATCGAGACCATCTTGGTCAACATGGTGAAACCCCGTCTCTACTAAAAATACAGAAAATTAGCTGGGCATGGTGGTGCATGCCTGTAATCCCAGCTACTCAGGAGGCTGAGGCAGGAGAATTGCCTGCACCCAGGAGGCGGAGGTTGCGGTGAGCCGAGATCGCGCCATTGCACTCCAGCCTGGGTAACAAGAGCGAAACTCCGTCTCAAAAAGGAAAAAAAAAAAAAAAAAAAAAAAAAAGAACTAGTCACCTACATTCAGTGCTGACAAGTGGTGAAGTGGGAAGTGGATTGAAAAGCATGCATTCGGGTTTAAGCCTGGAGATTCTTGTTGAGAACAAACACTTCAAATCGTAACATACTACTTTGCACAAACCATACGTGGTGCCATAGACCAAGACAACCACATTTAACCCTGCAACTAATTCCGTTTTTCCAGAAGAGTAACATGAATATGATTAAACTATGGTGAAAGACTATTCTCTTTATTAGCCTTCATTTAATTTTTTTCTTTACAATCTACCAAATTGCTAGCCAAAATAATATTCTCTATTTATAGACTAAAACTTTTCAGATGATTAATTTTGTTGTATAATGTATTCATTTTTATATTTCATTAATTATGGTTGTCTTTTTCAGAGTAAAATATCTGTCAGTGATGTTTTATTGCATAAGACTAAATTATATTTTTACTACTAGATGATTTGCTTTCAAATACAGATTGAAAAATTCATTTATTAGTTTAAAAGTAAGGTATAAAAGGTCATATATATTTTAAAAAATATAAATGGCCTGTCATAGAATATAGTGAATTAAGTAAACTATAATTGAATATAATGAGTTATTAGTTATTTTGGTGAGGGGACAGCAGTTGAATTATCTAATTTAGGAACCAACTATCTCTAATAATTTTCAGATTAAAAAGGTCCAAAAATGATTATGGAGACAGTGGAACAATCTTTAGAATAAATTAAACCAGGAAGCTCTTTCCTTCCAAGAGTTTACGTGTGCCTTTTCTTCTTTGAAAAGAGACATGGCATAGCTTAACGTAATTATTCAACATTGCAATTCTGAGTTTAATTATAGGGTGAAAGAAAGTTTCTCTCATGTAACATTTGACTTATGACAATTAAAAATATCCGCAACTCAGTCTTAGCCTATTGAAAATCTAAATATATGGGACTCTTAAAATTACAGATATATGTAAAGAACCTTCAGCATACTCAATACTATTTGTTTTTTAAAATTTTTATACTTTTCAATAAAAAACTAAAGAAATGAATACAAATGAATGTTAATATATTTGATGCTTGAAGATTAATAAACTAGTATACATAGGCAGAAATGAGTATCATAAATTTTTCATGGTAAGGTATATATGAAATAAATGCAAATTTTCACTATAGCATATCATTCTGTTTTTGTTTATATGTAAGCAAAATTGAATATAACTTAGTAGATACTACTATACACACTGTTTGACTATATGTTTTGCATTTTACTTTTACATTGTAATTCTGAATCCTATAAATGTTACATACTATGACAGAGGGCATTTACAATACTATTTTAAGGTCAGTCTCAGGAAGAAATAGTAAGTATATTTTGTAACTGAAAAAAGGATAAAAACTCAATTTTGTTTTGGTCTCATATTGTTACCCTTACTCTTGTTCATATTTGATTATATAAATATTAAAAATGCAATCAAGCTCACACATGGACACTTAAAAAAATGTCAGGTGGTACCAGAAAACTTATAAAACCTAGCCTTAAAAATGGTAGGGATTCCCATGTCTCAGGCTTACTAACATTTTCAGTTCTTTCTTTTGATAGCTCCCTACATATCTATAAAAATATGTTTATTGATTTTTTTTGTTATACTAAGTTTAGGCATTATCTGTGGGCTTTCTAAGATAGAGGAAAACTTGGCTTTCTTTTGGATTACTTCACACACACACACACACACACACACACACATCCATTTGTATCCGTTTAATGACGTCAATAATGCTCAGTGCAAATACAGAGATTGATTTATATTTTTTATATGCACCTACATGTTTTAATTATATTTTAAGCTTTATTTTCTCCATATCTTGTATTTTTACCATTATTCAGTCATCAGTTCTACTCTAGCACATTAATTAGTCTATCCATACTGCCCATACATGTATTCTTTTCTCTAGAGTTATTTCTCTTAGAGCTTTCTTTCTGCTCCCATTTGCTCGCCTGATCTCTGGGCCTACTCAAACAGCTCTTATAAGAGGACTTGCCTTCACAAATGAATTTCCCTATTCTCCTGAATTCCATATCTTCCTTTTTTTTTCTTTCCCCTTTCTAAGGTTTATGTTTTGTTTTTGTTTTTTTTTTTAAATTGTACTTTAGGTTCTGGGGTACATGTGCAGATCATGCAGGATTGGTGCATAGGTACATACATGGCAAGGTGGTTTGCTGCCTTCCTTTCCCCATCACCTATATCTGGTATTTCTCCCCATGTTATCCCTCCCCACCTCCCCCACCACCCCATTCCTACCCTAGTCCCTTCCAACTGTCCTCAGTGTGTGATGCTCCCCTCCCTGTGTCCGTGTATTCTAATTGTTCAGCACCCACCTATAAGTGATACCATGCGGTGTTTGATTTTCTGTTCTTGTGTCAGCTTATTGAGAATGATGGTTTCCAGATTCATCCATCTCCCTATGAAGGACACGAACTCATCACTTTTTATAGCTGCATAGTATTTCATGGGTACATGTGCCACATTTTCTTTATCTAGTCTATTGTTGATGGACATTGGGTTGGTTCCAGTTCTTTACTATTGTAAACAGTGCTGCAATGAACATATGTATGCATGTGTCTTTATAATAGAACAGTTTATGATTCTTTGGGTATATACCCAGTAATGGGATTGCTGGGTCAAATGGTATTTCTATTTTTAGTTCCTTGAGGAATCACCACACTGTCTTCCACAATGGTTGAACTAATGTGCACTCCAGTAACAATGTAAAGGTGGTCCTGTTTCTCCACATCCTCTCCAGCATCTGTTGTCTCCAGATTTTTTAATGATCAGCATTCTAACTAATGTGAGATGGTATCTCAATGTGATTTTGATTTGCATTTCTCTGATGACCAGTGATGATGAGCATTTTTTTCATATGTTTGTTGGCCTCATAGAGGCCTTCTTTTGTAAAGTGTCTGTTCATATCCTTCACCCACTTTTAAATAGACTTGTTTGTTTTTTTCTTGTAAAGCTGTTTTAGTTCTTTGTAGATTCTGGATATTAGCCCTTTGTCAGATGGGTAGATGGCAAAAATTTTTTCCCATTCTGTTGGTTGCTGATTCACTCTAATGGTTGTTTCATTTGCTGTACAGAAGCTCTGGAGTTTAATTAGGTCTCATTTGTCTATTTTGGCTTTTGTTGCCATTGCTTTTGGTGTTTTAGCCATGAAGTCCTTGCCTATGCCTATGTCCTGAATGGTTTTGCCTAGGTTTACCTCTAGGGTTTTTAGCATGTTAGGTGTTATGTTTAGATCTTTAATCCATCTAGAGTTAATTTTAGTGTAAGGTGTTAGGAAGGGGTCCAGTTTCTGCTTTCTGCACACCAGTAGCCAGTTTTCCCAACAGCATATATTAAACAGGGAATCCTTTCCCCATTGCTTGTTTTTCTCAGGTTTGTCAGAGATCAGATGATTGTAAATGCACGGTGTTGCTTCTGAGGCTTCTGTTCTGTTCCAATGGTATATGTCTCTGTTTTGGTACCAGTACTATGCTGTTTTGATTACTGTGGCCTTGTGTTTGAAGTCAGGCAGCATGATGCTTCCAGCTTTGTTCTTTTTTGCTTAGGATTGTTTTGGCTATGCAGGCTCTCTTTTGGTTCTATATGAAGTTTGTGGTTTTTTTCCAGTTCTGTGAAGAAGGTCATTGGAAGCTTGATGGGGATAGCATTGAATTTATAAATTACTTTGGGAAATATGGCCATTTTCACGATGTTGATTCTTTCTGAACCATGAGCATGGGATGTTTTTTCCATCTGTTTGTGTCCTCTCTTATTTTGTTGAGCAGTGGTTTGTAGTTCTGCTTGAATAGGTCCTTTACATCCTTTGTTAGTTGTATTCCTAGGTATTTTATTCTTTTTGTAGCAACTGTGAATGGGAGTTCAATTCTGATTTGACTCTCTGTTTGTCTATTATTGGTGTATAGCCTAAGGTTCATCTTGATGTAGCTCCCAGAGGATGATTGGGGTGAGAGATGGTTCTTGTATACGGATGCCAAGGGAAGCTTCTCTGAAGTGGTGATCTTTGAGCTAAAGCTTGAGCCATGCAAAGATCTAGGAAGAGTGAATAGTTAGACAAAAAGCTTCTAAGGAAGTTGTGTGCACCTACGGTAGGGAGGGTAAAGTCTAGCACCGTGGGGAAACTAAAGTGGTACCTTACAAAGTGTGAGATTTATTGAAGCAGGATCAGGGTCATCTTGGGCTTTGTAGTCTATGATAAGAGTTTTAAAGTTTATTTTTACTTCACTAAGAAGCTACTGGCTAGTTTTAAGCCAAGGAATGATAAGGATTATTTTTATAATAATATAGAAATGATGAAGCAGACCTTTTCAGTGACCTGCATTTCTTCATCTCCAGAATAAGAAAGCTGATGAAATAGATAGAAAAATGATTCAACATATTTCAGGTCTCCAGACTAAGAAGGCGGTATTTTTATTAAAAAATTATGTGTTTTTAATAATAGCAAATACTAAAAAGGTTATGAAGCATGAGAGCTCTAAAAATATGTCTAGTGAAAATATATACCCAGATGAGGGAATACACAAATGGTGAAGAAATGAATACAAATGCAGAAAATAATTTCAGAAATTTTGATGATGGATTAGAGGGCAAAAATACACAAATTTCAACCTGACAGGGAAGTATAGTTAAGGAGATGTGTGGGAATGCAGATATCAAGATTGTTGTAGTGGATGGAAGGAAAGCAAGCAATAGAAGCTAAAGACAAAAGTAGCAAATATGAGAAAATGAGAACCCAGTGTCTCAACACAATTCCGAGTACAGACTGAGATTCAGCCTGAATAATGAAGAGCTCTGTATACTTATATAGAGAAATTCTGAGCAAGGAAGGACAGAGGGAAAAACCAGTCTCCATCAGATAGGGTGTGAGGTCGATAGATGTCTCTTACTTATTTCACAAATATATATGAACATCTACTTTTTGGGCATATGCTAGGTGCTATGGATATAATGGTGAGATACATTTTGTGTTCTCAAAATGTTCACAGCTAGTAAGAAAGGCAGAAAGTCAAATAAATTTTTCATTGCATTAGAAGCATCTCCAAGACAATATGGGTAACCAGGAGTGACTTTTGGAACCAAACCTGCAATATCTCTGGGATATACCTCAGTCTTCAGAATAAATTAAGGAACTGAGGGAGGGTTTCACAGATAGGTGGTGATTTCCTGAAGAATAAGTGGGTGCTCAAATAGTAGGCACAGAAAAATGCAGAGAGGAAATTCTCAACAGAAGTAATGCTTCTAGACAGAAAAACAAAGTTAGACATTGGAAACTACAAGTTTCTCAGTATGGGAAGTCTCTAAGTTCAGAAAGTGATTAGAAACAAAGAATAGATCATAAACAACTATGAAAATTATGCTGTAGTATTTAGGTATTATTAAGACCATTGCACAAATGATCAAAATTTTATTTAGAAATATTTCTGTGATCAAAACAGAGGGATGGTTTCAGGGGTGAGTGGGAAGAGATTTAAACAGACACTATAACACTATGATATGAAACTATTTTAAAATAGAATAATTAAACAAGAGTGATGGGAAGCGAGAACGGTGGACAACATTTAAACAATATTAATAGGACTTGGGATTTCTTGAGTGTAAGTAGACTGACCTTAAGAAGGAGTACAGGAATACCTTGGAGACATTGCAAGTTCAATTCCAGACCACTACAAGATGACTCACACAACGTTTTTAGTTTCTCAGTGCATATAAAAGTTACGTTTATATTATAGTTTATTAAGTTTGCAATAATGTATCTAAAACAGCATATGCACCTTAATTTGAAAATATTTCATTGCTAAAAATGTGAATGATCATCTGAGCCTTTAGTGATTGTTTTTGCTAGTGGAGGGTCTTGACTTGATGTTGATACCTGCTGGCTGGTCAGCGTGGTGGTTTCTGAAGGGTGGGGTGGCTATGGGGATTTTTTTTTTAAATGAAGTGTCAATAAAGTTGGCCACATTGATGAAAGATTGCTCTGTAGCATGTGATTCTGTTTGATGGCATTTTACCTACAGGACAACTGCTTTCAGAACTGCAGACAGTCTTCTCAAACCTTGCCACTGCTTTATCAATTAAGTTTTTGTGATATTCTATATTCATCATTGTTATTTCAACAATGATCACAGAATCTTTACCAGGAGTAGATTCTGTCTAAAGAAATCACCTTCTTTGCTCATTGTTAAGTAACATCTTCTTATCCATTAAAGTTTCATTATGAGATTACAGCAAGTTAGTCACCTCTTCAGGCTCTACTTACAATTCCAGTTCTTTTTCTATTTCCAACACAACAAAATTAATTCCTTCAGTGAAATATTAAATCCCTCAAAGACATCCTTGAGGTTTGGAGTCAATTTCTTCTAAACTCCTGTTAATGTTGATATTTTCACTTCTTCCCATGAATCATGCTCTTTTTTTTTTTTTTTTTTTTTTTTGAGACAGAGTTTCGCTCTTGTTACCCAGGCTGGAGTGCAATGGCGCAATCTCGGCTCACCGCAGCCTCCGCCTCCTGGGTTCAGGCAATTCTCCTGCCTCAGCCTCCTGAGTAGCTGGGATTACAGGCACATGCCACCATGCCCAGCTAATTTTTTTTGTATTTTTAGTAGAGACGGGATTTCACCATGTTTTCCAAGATGGTCTCGATCTCTTGACCTTGTGATCCACCTGCCTTGGCCTCCCAAGAATCGTACTCTTAATGGCATCTAGAACAGTGAATTCTTTCCAGAAAGTTTTCAACTGACTTCACCTAGAATCATCAGAGGAATTACTATCTATGGCAGCTATAGCCTTAAAATAATGTATTTCTTAAACAATAAGACTTGAAAGTGGAAATTACCCCTTAATCCAGTGACTGCAGAAAGTATATTGTATTCTCAAGAATGAAAACAAAATTAATCTCCTTGTACCTCTCCGTGAGAGCTCTTGGATGACCAAACACATTGTCAGTGAGCAGTAATATTATGACAGGAATCTTTTTTCTGAGCAGTAGGGTCTCAGTAGTGGGCTTAAAATAGTCATTAAGGCATGTTGCTATCATCCAGTCTTGTTCCACTTCTAAAGCACAGACAGAGCACATTTAGCATAATTCTTTAGGGTCCTAGGATTTTTAGAATGATAAACGGGCACTGGCTTCAACTTAAAGTCACCAACTGCATGATTCCCTAACAAGAGAATCAGCCTTTCTTTTGAAGCTTTGAAGCCAGGAATTAATTTCACTCTAGTTGTGAAAGTTGTAAACGACATCTTTCAGTTGAAGGCTGTTCAATCTCCACTGAAAATCTATTGTTTAGTGTAGAGTATTTCATCAGTGATCTTAGGGGCATCTTCTGAACAGCATGCTGCAGCTTCTGCATTATCACTTGTTGCTCCATCTTGCATTTCTGTGGCATGGAGATAGCCTCTTAAACCTCATGAACCAACTTCTGCAGACTTCAGACTTTTCTTCTTCAGCTTCCTCACTTTTCTCAGTCTTCACAGAATTGAAGAGAGTTGGATCTTGCCCTGGATTATTCTTTGGCTTAAGAGAATGTTGTGGCTGGTTTGATCGATCCATGCCAAACTTTCTCCCTATCAGTCATAAGGCTATTTCACTTGCTTATCATTGGTATGTTCAATGAAGTAGAACTTTCAATTTTCTTCGAGAACTTTTCCTTTGCATTTGTAGCTTGGCTAACTACCTAGCTTTTGACTTACCGTAGTTTTCAACATGCCTTCCTCACTATACTTGATCATGTCCAGCTTTTGATTTAAAGGTATGACTCTTCTTTTACTTTAACACTTAGAGGCCATGATAATAGGGTTATTTTGAATGGGCCTAATAACAGTATCATTGTGTCTCAGGAAATAGGGAGGCCAAGAGAGAGGAGAATGACTAGCTGGTAGAACGATCAGAACACTCAAGACGCTTATCAATTAAGTTTGCCATCTTGTGTGAGTGCAGTTTGTGACATCCCAAAACAATGACAATAGTAATATCAAAGGTCACTAACTACAGATTACCATAACATATAATACTGCAAAAGCTTAAGGTATCATGAAAATTATCAAAATCTGGCACAGGGATGCACACTCTTGGAAAAATGACACCTACAGAATTGCTAGTCACAGAGTTGCCACAAATCTTTACTTTGTAAAAAAAAAAAAAAACCTCATTATCTATGAAGCACAAAAAAATGAGGTATGCCTCTATAGGATGAAAATTGCCAGATATTTTTATGTTAAGTAATTGAGAGAATAGTGACTTTAAGCACTTAAGAGAGAAATGATAATTAATGTCAAAGCCAAAAAGAGATGAATCAAGAAAAAGACTACGAGTGCCCCTTGGATTTACCATTCCTAAACTCAAGCACAATTTCTGTGTTTGCTGAAAAAGAACTTCAGTTGTAGACAGTAGATGTAAATAGGTGAGCTGTATGTATAAGAGAAAGGGTCGGCATTAGAAAGTTGGCTAGAAAGAGAAAGAGCAATGGCTAAATGGAAACATAAAACTCAAAATGATGTTTCTGATATAGGTATTTTATAAAGATGGAAAAATTTCGGGCATTTATGAAGGGAGAAAGAAACAAGGTATTGGGGAAGGAGGGTATTTAACAGCAAAGTCTTGGAGAAATAGAGAAGGAAGGGTTGGGATTCAGAATTCAGGCTATCTTTGCCTGAATTCATTTCAGAGAGAGTTAGAACATTTCATTTTCAAGGAATAAGAGAAGAGGGCATGTAAAATAATAGCTATAATTACAGATACATGTGGGGTGAGAAATATCAAAGAGAGTATACTTCTTATGGCTTCTATTTCAATTGCAAATTCAGAGGCAAGGCAATTAAGTAGGGCATTTGGGAGAGTGTTGTTGATTTAGAACCACTGTCCCAAGAAAAAGGGGAAATAAAGACCCTAGTTGACTAGAGAAAATAAAAAGTGTCCTCAAAATTGTGCTATCTTTTCAATAGCACTCAGCAGCCTCCTTGTACAAGTGGAAAATTCACATAAGGATGTGGATAACATCAGATGAGAGGTTGACTGCTTTAAGTTATAAACTATTTGAGTTAAATATAACATGTTATATTGGCAGGTAAGAAATCAAAATCAGAAGAATGTTAGATATTTATGCCTAGTGTTCCATTATTGGAGCGCTAAACATGTGGGAGTTATTTATATCCTACTGCTGAAGGATATCTCCAAGGTCTGATTGCAAAAATTCAAAAAGTTGCAACTTCAGGAATAAATGGGTTAATAGACTGGTTATCTAGCATCTAGATAAAACCCCCATCCCAGGGAGTTGAGAGTTTTAGGAAATAAAACTCTATGTAGTATGGCATATGTAAGTTTTACCAACTCTGAAAAGAAACGAATTTGAGAAGGCTGATAATTTTGGCATAATACTACAAGAAAATTTATGGAAAGTCAAAGAGGTGAATAAAAAGTCTTCAGAACATAAAAATCAGTTGGAATCTGGAATTCATATTCATCCAATATATGCATTTTCATGAATTTCTCAAAAAAATTTTGGCAACTAGGAAGTGGTCATGGGGAGTGTATCCTGAACTAAGGACTTTAAAGGGGAGATATAAGGAGTAGTCAAAGAAGATGTACATACATTACAGTGGCAGCAAAGGCTTTCTTGAGATGGCTGATTATCATGTTCAGCAGGTGGAGTTAGGTGGCTGTGAAATCACAATTATAATTAAGAACACTTTTTTAAGAAAAGAGTATATGAAAGGCATAGGTAGTTATGGTCAGAAAGTGATTTCAGATCTTGAGATTTTAGCTTTGAAAAGTTTCATATATTAAAAGTGATAAGATTTTGTCACTGAAGTCTAATGTGCTAGAAAGATTATCAATATGGGCATTGAAGAGTTTGAGCAGAGATGGCACAAAGTTAGCTGTATTAAATATTTGATAAGTAAATAAATAAATGGGAGGCTGGGTGTTGTAGCTTACACCTGTAATTCCAGAACTTTGCAAGGCCAAGGTGGGAGGATCACAAAGTCAGGAGTTCAAGACTAGACTAAGACAAGATGGTTAAACCCTGTATTTACTAAAAATACAAAAATTCTATGAGTGTGGTGGCAGGCATCTGTAATCCCAGCTACTTGGGAGGCTGAGGCAGAGAACTGCTTGAACCCGGGAGGTAGAGGTTGCAGTGAGCCGAAATTGTGCCATTGCACTCCAGCCTGGGCACAGAGCGAGATTTTTGTCTCAAAAAAATAAAAATAATAAAAAAATAAGATGATGGACAAATGAGTGAATAAATAGTAAACAAAAAGCATTTGAAACACAGTGTAAATGGTAGTATATGGAAGTTGTATAGTGACAGCAATGAGAATGAAAAGGGGAAGTAATTAATATGAAAAACAGAATATCTGGGCCAAAATATATTGTATTCCTGCAGTAACCCCCCCATCTATTTTGTCTGATGTTTATATTGATTAATCACCATAGATCACAAAATTATATTTCATTAATATCTGCAAATATCTAATAATGAGAAACCCTTGAATTAATTTATTGCTTCACAGAATATTTAACTGAAAATTTCTTGTGTGCTTTATTCACACAGCATATAATGTTTAATATTAATAGCTCAGGTGGATACCTTGTATTACTTTCCAGACGTACTCTCAATCTATTTCCACTTGGCTCTCATCCCAAGGAGATGGACCTGCAATGGCTTCAATGGGGTAATCTAACCTTCCTATGACCAACTGATTTCAGCCAATGAGCAACTCTAGCAAGAGATCAGTGGGAAGAAGCACAATGAGCTTGGGCTGTGTATACCCCCAGTTTCATTCCTGCATCATCTCCACTAATAGGTTGGGTTCCTATACAGAAGGTCATGGGTCATCTCCACGCAGTCCTCTCTATACAGCTGGCTCTTTTACTATAGATTTTGGCAACTGCAAACTGTCTTCTCTTTTTAGGGCCTGGGAGTAATAAAAAGCTCCTCTACAGTTAGGCTTGGCATTCCCCACTGTCCTTTATGGTTTCTCTGCTCCTTGGCTATACAGTCCTGAATATTCCTTCATGAAACCAACCTCAAATTTCCCTATTTTGACTGTGCCATCTGTTTCCTACTGGGACCCTAACTCAGACAAAATCAAAAACATTATCAAAAACCTTGTTATTAATCTGTTTAAAAATGTGTTTTTATGACCTTGTAGTATTTTCTCATATACTACTTTTACCGTGTATCATTATACTACATTTTAAAGATGCATTTCATTGAGTTACTTTATAATTTTCATTTACATTTTAATTTGATTTAGTGGAAGGCAAACTCCCAGATATAAATGTAGCTATGTCTCTTAATTAGTTTATACTAAGTAAGATTCTTGGTAGCACAATATTTTATTCATTGGCTTGTGAGATACCTAGAGATTTCTAGAGAAATTCTTTAGGTATAGATAGACGTGCCCATCTTTAAAAACATTTTAGACAATGATGTTGGTTGGCATGGTTATGTTGAATTGCTAACAGGCCAGAATACTGTTGTCCTGGCAGGAATATAGTGTATTTGATCATAGAATGCAATTTTACTAGGAAAAGAGAGAAATTACTTACCAGAAGCTCTTAGTTAAATTGGAAAGCAGGTTGATTACTTTTAATACTGCAGATGATTGACTAGAAACAAAGACCATGTATCAGAACAGAAGTGTTAATACCTAAAACAACCTATTTTTAAAAATATTTTTGCCAATGAACAAAAATGACTACTTGGAAGATCATTAATAGGCATGAAAATAAACCCTTTTAATGTAGTATCTGTATTCCAAGCTGAAATAGACAAACTGAAAAAAAAGCATTTAAATCCATAAGATATAATATATAAGAACTACATTTCCAGTTCATTCCTAATTGGTTTTAATCACTTAGAGTGATCTATAGCCTAATTTTGACTTATAAAACAATGGGTAATTTTTTCTTCACTGTAAGAATAAATTAAACGTTTAGATCTTTAAAACCAGTAGTGACTGTATAGCAATGTTTCATGTCTGCAAGTCTAGTTTGCATACTTGTTGCATATTTAGTCTCCAGTACACTCTCTCCCCAACCCAGATGTTCGCTGGCACCCCCAAGGCAAGTTTTCCCTTTGTAATCTTATGCCAAAAACAAAAATGCATGTCAGTGAAACTACCAACCAAGGTTTGAATCAGATATATTCATATTTGAGCTGGAAGTGTAATGTTTTTATTAGCTAATACTGGCCTTAAATGAAAAAGGAGAAAAGCAGACTAGACAATAAGCAGTGAGTGCCTAGGAGTCCTTTAGGTGGAGAGAAAAAGGTCACTGAATACCATAGAGGGTTCCCCATGCTGGCTGTTACCTATGAGCATCTCCCTATTTCTGGTCTTGGGTACTTGAAGAATATCCAGCAAATAAATTGTTACAGTGCAGTGTAATAAATAGTTTGACATATATGGAAACACATATGGCTCCTTAATACAGGTCGGATATGTCAAGAAAGTCTTTCAAGCAGAAGTGAGTTATAAGCTGAGATCTGAGAAAAGGGCTTGACTTTGCCAGAAAAGCGCTGCAAGAACAGCCCCCAAAACTGAAGTATCATGTTCAGACTGAAAGAGAAAGGAGAAAACATGGCCAGCTCAGTGAGAATGCCGTGCCTCTGAAGTATGAGGTGTAGTAGTCTGTGCAGAAGGGGAAATGGAGAAGTAGTTAATAACGGAGTTGGTCAGGTATGCAGGACCAGGCCATAGCATGCTAAGCTTATAGAATGCCATCAGAGATTAAGGAAAGCAGTCACGATCAACCTTAGGATCCAGAATGATAATTCCATCTATAGTGGAAGGCACACATTGTTTGGTTAGAAGAGATGAATCTGATAGGAAGGGACAGAACTGTTAGGTTGCCTTACATCAAGTAGGAAATGATGAAATGATGAGGACCTAAATTAGTGTAGTGGTGATGTGGGGAAGGCAATAGGAGTAGATGCAACCAGTCTCAGACATGTTCAGGAGACAAGTTACATCGAATGTGGAAGGAAGAGAAAGAAGAAATCTACCGTGTTTCTGAGGAGGATTGGTATTCACTCTAGTATCAGTGGATTTAGTAGGTACATTGATAGAAACTGTGGTATATTATTCAGTGCCAACAAGTGAGAAAGACATGAAAAGATGTGGAAGAAATATAAACACATATCACTAAATGAAAGAAGCAAGTGGAAAAAGGTACATGATACATAGATTCCAACTATACGATATCCTGGAAATGCAAAGCTATGGAGGCTGTGAAAATATTAGTGGTTGCCAAAGGATGATGGAGTGAGGGTTGAATAGACGTTGCACAGAGGATTTTTAAGGCAGTGAAACTACTCTGTATGATAGTACAACAGTAAATGCATGTCGTTCTACATTTATCCAAATCCTTAGAACGTGTAACACCAAGAGTAAGCACTAACATGAAACTATGGACTTTGGGTGATGATGTGTAAATGTAGGTTCATTTACTAAAAAAAATGTATCACGGTGTGAGGTATTCTTAGTGGAGGAGCTTGTGTGTATGGGGGAACAAGAAGTATGTAGGAACTCATTATACTTTCCATTCAATTTTGCTATAACCTGAAAGTGAAATTAAAAATAAGGTATTGAACTACATGGCTCGGATTCTGGGAAATAGCTCAAATTTGAGATGTCTTTGAGAGATTCAGGTGGAGATATCTACTAATGAATGGGATTTTGTTTCTGCATCAGAGGGCAGAAAACTGGGTCCCTCTTTCCCCAGACCCTGTCCCCAGCTCCCGTTCTGGATGTTCCCAGCTTATCAGCCAGATATGTCAGCACTCTTTCAGCTACAGACACATGAATGTAAGTCAGGGACCAGAGTGTCTTTATTCTACAAAATGTTTTTGACCCTGCGAATAATTAGTTAAGCCAAAATGAGCTTCTGGTATGTATATAGTCAATTATTCTTAATTATATGCCATCCTTTAGAGAACATAAAGGATATTTATGATGGAAATTTCTATGTCATCTTTTTCTTTTGGAAGTCATTAGGGTATCCCCTTTTGAAGTAGGTTAACTTCTGAAATGTATTTTGCGTATACTGCAAGACCTCATTAGCTAATCTAACATCAAAAGCATGAAAAGAGGTTTCAGAAGGGTGTTAGACTTAAGAATGTTAGGGGTCTCCAGCTGAGGAAATGAAATTCACAGGCATGTACAACAACTCATTAAGCTAAATGAATTGTTAATGTTGGGGTTTGCTATGGCCTCCGCTTTGACTGCATCTGTCAGGCTGGTACATCTTTTCACTTCACTGAAGAGTGTTATAGGTCTAGGATTATGCCACAGCAAGCCAGAAAGTAGGTATTAGGAGACAAATGACATTACTTTTTTCGTACTTTGTTCATGCTTCATACTACCATGTTGCTTCACTTTTTGAGATTAAGAACTAGGTAAGTTTCACAAAGCCATGACTATAAATACCTAACATGTAATTTAGCTAGGTTAGAGAATAAAAGAGAAAACTCTTCCAAAAGGAAAATAGCTTCATTAATCTTTCTATGTAGCTACTGGTCCTGTTGTATGCACTATACTTCAATTTGCTGTGAAATGAGTAAGGCCCAGGGAGTGCTCGGAGGCAGGCACCCAATCCCTGAAATGCTTAGGACTCTGGGACCTTGCTTGGAACTTCTCAGATCACAGCACTTGTTTTCCGGGTTCTCCTACATGGTGTGCTGCCCCATCAGCTCTAAGCATGGGAGTGAACACCTGTTTCTGCTGCTTACTGAAACCCCATCCTTTCTCCAACTCCATGTTCTCATTATCCTGGGTCTTTTCACTGCAGCTGGGGAGGGCTGGGAAGAAGTGACAGCTTCATTTGCCTAACTTCCCTTAGTCTGTGAAACACATATGGTCCTTTGATGTGAGTAGGTCATGCAGAACAAGAGGGGCTAGCTGGCCACGTGTTGGGGATGGATGAAAAAAAATGCTTGCTCTTCCAAATTTTCTATAACATTGAGAACAATATTTTAGTTTCTCATTAAGGGGTTCTCCTGTGCACATGTTTGTGCATCTCTAGCTAACAAGCTAAGTATCTCACTCAAAGAAAGATTTGCTTGTCTTTTTCTTTTGGTGACTGGATATATCAGTTTCATATAATTTTACCTGAGAAATTATTATTCTATAAACACAAAGGGATGATAAATTTGAGGGATGAAAATGTGACCACTTCTACTGAATAAGAAGCGTGATTCTTTTACAGAATTTTTTTTTTTTTACTTTTAGACTAATATTGTAGTTCCTTGCCTTGTATTTTTTCATATTTCTCTATGCTTTTGTTTTAGGATTATACATTGAGCAGCCATATCATCAGTCTTAAACATACATGATCTAACTATAAACTGACAAACATTTACTAATTAGAGGAAAGACTAATCTGAAATACACACAAAATACATGGAAAGAAATGATTTTAATGCAAGCAATACTTAAATCGAACAACTATAGCATTACTAAACAGTGGATCTACCATGACACTTAGAAATGAAACATAAAAGTGTAATTACCATGTTCATTATATGTAAAATGTTTGAAAAGGCTCTGCCACTTTATTATTCTCTTAAAATCCTTTGTCAAATTCTTTCTTTAGTTTCACACCCATATATGAAAAATCACAAGTGCCAAATGACTAAAGCTTTACTTATCCTCTTGTTGCATTTCCAATTCACTCTCCAGAATAAGTACATGCTAAAAATTTAAAACCTTATCTTTTTCTCTTTACTCTTGTAAGAAAGTTCTACATGCATTTTTAAATTGATTTTAATAATTGAGTGAAAAAAATAAAAGGTTTACAGTATGACTTCAGACTACATTTTTCACAGGGAATGCAAAATAGAACCATAGGAGGATCTGCTCTTTATTCCTCTTTCTCTCCCAGTCTTGCTGTCATCCAATGATGACTTATTAATAGCCATGACCAGAGGTGGACTTATCATGAAGCTCATGTAGCTTAAGCTTCAGGGCTCCTAATTTACACTGAGCCCTTCCAGCATCCTTAGAAGGGCCCTAGCTATGTGTTCATGTGACCTTGTATTTTTTGTCATCTTCCAAAGTAAGATAGTGTAACTCCAAATTAAAATATACCATTCTCCTTTTTCATGACAGAATCCTCTCTGTCACAGTTTTCTTGAAGTGGCCACAATTGTGGGGTCACAGTTGCAGGGACCCTGTTCAGGGCAGTTCAGTTAGAAATACATGTCAGTTTGGATTCTTGGGTTGTATTTATGGGTTTCACAGTAACTTGTGAGTATAAGTAGCTTATTTCTAGCTGTCCCTATATAGGAATGAATTTCAGGAATATTGCCATCCATTGTACTCACTCACCTCATATTATGGTGAGGAATTACATATAGAAAACGCGTGTCAAAATATGAATGTGCCACTAGAAGTATGTGGGGGTATTTAAGATTCATCATTGCACAAGAACACTTTAGCCCTGAAATTTTACTGTAACATATTGAAAAGAAATATTATAGATGTTTTCCAAAATTTGTTATAATCTAAGTTAGGGTTGTCCCAATGCAGCATCTGAGGCAAGAACTTGAGTATGGTTTATATGGAATGTGACTTATAGACACAGGACTGAGGCAGCAGGGGGAAAGGGATGAAGGAATACCCATCTGGGTATGCAGTTGAGGATTCTTCTGTGGGAAATGCAAGCTTGGTTCCACCAGTACTTTGAGGAACTGTAGGACATGCCTCTCAAAATCAGTCTAAAGAATAGAAGGCTGGGACATTTACTGATTATTTCTGTTCCCAGGGGCTGTTAATTTCCCTCCACTCCAGCTAAGCTCCACTGAGTTGAACAGGCACCATGGGAGATGGCCCTAAAGCAGAAAATTGGAGACACATCCTTGAGGTGGGGCATTGGAAGCTGACTCAGTTGTTTATTAGAATTAAGACTGAAATTAGAGGTTAGCTTAAGAGATACAATGTGGAAAATAAAAACCATCTAATAGGAAAATATTTCTACTTCCATTTTTCTTATGAAAATTGCAAAGTTCAGTGAGGCTAGGTCAGTTGCCTGAGATTGAATGGCATATAGGTAGTAGAGATGAGGTCTGAATGTGCATTTGCCTGATGCCAAAGATCAGTCATTTTCTACCACATCACATCACATGCCTCCTTGGGGAGATCTTCTAAGCCAATGAGTCATCTGCACTTGACCCTGTTCAGTAAGATGAAATTGCTGACTTGGGCTGATGGGAGCAGATGAAGCTAATGCAATAGTTAAGTACTTTGTTAATCTTTTTTTTAGTGTCTGCTGTTGGGAGATCAATTGTTCCTGGCATATAGAGAAGGAGATTGTTTGTAGAAAAGGGGATTGAGCTTTGTGAACAAACCACTAATTTACATAGACCCACTGAACACACTGTTTTAGAAGGTGTAATATAACACAAAAAATAATTCTGCTGTAAACCCAAAGAAAATGTAGTTACCCATATCATGTCAGATAAATCAAAAGGTAGGAGGAATAGTCATACTGAATAATAGATGACTTAGAGCAAAGTTTATATATTTGGCTTCAGCTGTAGGCAAAGGGAGAATACAATCAATATTTACTAATTCCTTACTCCATGCCAGGCACTGTGGCAGTGACCATTAAATGAGGCTATTAGATGAGAGAAGTCCGTTGCTTAATGACCTGCCAGGAGGCTAGTGGCTATATTAGAATATTCTAAAGTTTAACAACACTGTATCTGTCTCTCCTGTATTTTCAGAACAAAGGGGACTATACTAGTCATGTGACTGATCTTGGCAATAAAACGTGGGCTGCAATGATGAAGGCCACTTTTTAGCTGAAAAGTACTTAATTGCTGATGCTCAGCTCTCCAGCCCTCTGCCTGTGCCAGGTAGATTGTAGAAGCATGTGTTTCTGCAGAGGAGCCATTAGAGCAAATTAGTCTAGCAGGTTTAGTTACCAGAGGGAGTGCAGCTTCCTTGCAGCCACAGTGGCCTTCGCATGTATGAAAAATAAATTTTTGTTTTGTTAAGCCGATGAGACATTGGGGTTGCTTGATACCATAGTATATTATAGACTAAAGTGACTGACTGGCAGAATGCAAAAATACTTAGGCCGGAGTGACTTCAAAGACCATCTGTTTTCCTTTAGGTTTAAGATGTGTCTTGCTTATGGTTTTTTTTTTTTAATATATCATGTTTTTGGTGAAGTAATTTGTGAACTGTTTGAACACTGAAAAATATAGAATACACTCAGAAAGAAAATTATCTCATAGTCTAAACCCAGCTAAAATTTTGTTGTATTTCATCTCATTTTTTACATATGTATACATACACATTTTGAAATTATTGATACATTATAGCAACTAAAATTTTGTATCCTTTTTACATTAAATATCATTGCTAAGTTTTGTTAAATTAGACATTCTTGTTGACCTATTTTTAAGCAGCTTGGTGAAAGTATGCAAATAATTTCTTGACTTTATCTCACCTACTAGCTCTCTTTCTTGTTATGTAGTACACATTCCTTATTACTTCTTATTACACACAGAGAATAGGCATTTGATCTGTTCCCTGATTTAAGCCCAGTCCCCTATGATGAGAAATGTTGCTTAAATTTCATCTCACACATCAGTAGTTAAGTTGCTCACAGTGAATCAATCAAATATTCAAGCAAATAACAGTTGAGTGTTTGAGCTGACCAACTGTTTGCCTTACTGACAGTCCTATAAAATTATAATCTTGTATTTTTTACCCTAAAATTTATCTTACATCTTTATCTTTGTCCTATACTTTGTTCCTTTGCTTCTATTTTTCTTGTGTACCAGGGATCTCTGAAAGATATTATAGCAGTAAAACTCATGGTAATAGCAATTCAGTTAGATGAGAAATGATTAGAAGTTCAAATAACTTGAACTATGAACTTTCCAACCACAGACCTGAGAAATGTTACAGAAAAAAGTGTTAAGTTTCAAATAGAAAAAATATTGCAATTTTATTTCCTTTGATGCAATAACTAATCCATGAGAAAATGAAAATTTTTAAGACATTTAAAAAGGGTAAATTGCTCTAGCTTTGATGTTAGTATTCATAAATGGCAAAAAAAATCCATATTTAATAATTGTTGAGACAATTTCCTAAGTGATACCCCACACACTATCAATATGGTATAGCATTTTCCTTTGTTTTGCTTTTCTCATTATTCTATCCCTGACATAAATATCATTTTTCAGCTTTTTCTATTGGCACTGCTTGGTTACTTTTTGCAGCAATCACAACTGGTGAAATCATCTGAAGCGTAGCCAAGTATAATCATTCACTAGTATCCCACTATCAAAAATAACTCCTATTCTACACTTGGAAAAAAACGAGGATGCATTTGTGGGCTTGTGAAAGAGCCACAACAGAAACTCTGCAGGCAGAAGTTCTTTACATACATAACAACACATCAATAGGCAGCTACACTGCAAGTCCTCCCCCATATCAAGCTAAATGGAGATGCAATGAACAGAGGCTCGCACCAAGTGTCTAATCCTGTCATGTATTTTATGTAGAGCCCGTGGTGGTCAAGTGCTATGGGGAAGTTAAATATTCTCTTAGATGGGCACTAAGATTTTGGGAGGATGCAAAGCATCTACAACAATTTAGCAGAATTTTCTGGGATAATAAGGATGACCACAAACAGCAGCAGCAGTTATTTAGGGACTAACGTGTGATAGGCATTTATACCAGGCACTTTAGAAGTTGTTAAGCCTAACAAGTATAAGAAATAGGCACGTCCAGTTTATAAATGAGGAAACTAAAATAGAGAGGTTAGGTAACTTATGCAATGCACACAATTAAAATGCGAAGGAGACAATATTCAGATTTTTCTGACTTTAAAGTCTTAGCCATTGTGTTATACTGTCTCTATGTCTGAGTTAACCTCACAGATCACCTTGTCTCTTATTAGCTGTGTGACATTGAGCATGAAAGTTAACACTCCTTCAATTCCTTCTCTGAAAAATTAATGCGCTGCCTTCATGGGGGTAGCGGGTTATTGTGAATATCAGAAGGAGTTAACAAATGTCAAAGTGCTCTGTCAACTTGCATTGCCATATAAATGAGAACTATTTCCTAGTCACTGTTACTGTTAATAATCATTGTTTTCATACTTGGAACTATCCTGCAGTTCCTCTCATGTAAAGAATGATTCTAGGGCCTAGGACTTAAAGTGAGATCTACAGAGCTGCAGTTTTAGCATCTTCTGGGAATTTGTTGGAAATGTGGAATCTCAGGCCCTACCCTCCACCTAGTGAATTAGAACCTGCAGTTTTACCAGATCTCCAGATGATTCTTAGCACATTATGTTTGAGAAGCCATTGTAAAGGGCTGAAAAGAAATCTACATTAAGGATACTGATCTGTTTTGAAGTTTCAGAGATTTTAGGTCTTAATGAAGGTAGCAGATGGGGATCCTTGCAAATTGTTCCTTCAAGGATTTCAAGATTGCTGGGATGTCTTTAGACGAATTGCATGTGGTTATCAGATCTTAAAAAATTACACAACTGATGTAAGAAACAATTAGACTAGAACCTGAGTTTCTGACATATTCAAGTATTCTTTCTAATGATGTAGTAAAATGTAATATGAAATATTTTTAGGAGATGATATTTGAGAGAATAAAATGTTTAAGTAAAGGTATTACCAAATTTCCATTTTCAGATTTGATTACATAAAAAGTGAAAACTTTCATACTATAAAATACATCATAAATAAGAGCCACAGACACATTATATAAATATATACACACATACACATACACACATACATACACACACGCACCCACACACACACCCCAAAATATGTAGCAAGGTATATGTGTAAGCAGTGAACATATTAAAAAATCCTCAACCTTGGCTGGGCCCATTAGCTCATGCCTATAATACCAGCACTTTGGGAGGCCAAGGAAGGAGAATTGCTTGAGGCCAGGAGTTTGAGACCCTCTCATTAGATGCCAAGAAAATGCAAGTTGAAAGTTTAAAAGCATACCATTTTTTAATCTACCAGATTGGTGCATCTTAGAAAGGCTTGATTATTTCAGATATTAACAATTTTATGAGGAACTTGTCATCTTCATACTTTTTATAGAATACCAACTGGTACAATGTATTTGGAAGTTTCTTTGGATCTATGTACACTTAAAATGGTTATATCCAATAATCAAGTAATTACATTTTGGGCAAATATTCTTACATAACATAGGTATATTTTTGCTTAGGTATACAGATATTTTTGTGTAATCATATTTATACTTTTCAATAAGAAATAGAGGGATGGATAAATACAATATGATGCAATGATATATTGAAATACTCTACTTCATTTAAAAATAATGAGATAGTTTAAAGAATGTTTATGTTAAAGTTATTCATGATATATACTTTGGTGAAAATAAATTACAGTGGATATATATGTTTTCATATATGTATATTTATATAAGTATATATCATCACTTTAAAATATTGATATGATTACATACTTTCTTATATTTAAAACAAGCTTGGAAATACAAAAGCAAAACTAGAAGCAGTGATATGTGGAGGCGACTCTGGAGAAGAAAGAGGAACTCAGTTTTAATATCAGACATATTGTATTATTTTATTTTATTATAGGAAGCAAACCACTGTAATTTAAACTATAGATTCAAATGGTACTTTTTCCTATATTCTCATTATATTTATTAAGACCACTGTTTCTGACATTTCTGAGCCTCTGCTTTGTTCTTTGAGCACTGCTTTTCCTAGAGCTGAGTGATTAACTCTCCTCCTTAGGGATATTTGTTGTGCAATTCACAAGTTCAATACAGTCAGGGTTTTAAACAATGTGCTTTATTTCAATTTTAAAATGATTTTATCTTGTTTACTAGAAATCCAAGGAAACTTTTTGAATAAAAAAAAATAAAAAGTAAGTCTGCTCACTAAAATTTAAATACAATTTTAGAGCATGAGAAATGAGAGGACTGGAAAGAAGACAGGAATTAGTGCTGGACAAGTTGTACAAATAATGGTTTCCAAATATGTTTAGATTATGAGAAAAGAAGCGTGAAAACAAATTTGAAAGTTCATTGTCTTAATCACTTTGGGCATTTCCTCTTAATGAATAGCAAAGAGAGACTCATGAGCTATGAATAGGTCACATAGAAGCAATATTAGAAGTTATTTTAAAATGTGGTTGCATCTGTCTTGTGTTCGGTTTTGTGATTAGATTTTAGTGCTCTCAGGCATCAACTATACCTTACTGCTTCTATAATTTTCTAACCTGATCCCTCAATTTTTAGTAGTTTAGGGGCTTCACAGTCAATTACAAGGGATGTCTCTGGTTCTGAAGCTTTTAACCTAGCTTTTAGAAGCAGGGTCAAGGATATTATTTTGTTCCATTGCAATCAAATGACATTTCCAGTTATAGCCATATTCTAAGATTGTCATTTCTTGCTAAGACTTTGGAAAAGGCTATGATTTTGCATCTAGAGAGTCACCTTTTTGAGTTATCTGAAAAGAAAAAACAATGCAGTTTTTCACAATATCTTTCACTAAAAAGTTTCAACTAATTTTTATGGCATTCATTAAGGCTATATATGTAAGTAGAGAGAAAATTTCTCTGAAATAGGGACTAAAAGTAGCTTAACAGGACAGTGGTAACCTATGGAGATGTGGAAAAAAATGATAATTTAACAACTGTATGCTGTGTAGGAAGAAACACATTACGAAAACTAAAATCTGGTTACAAAGCCTTATCTCACATCTCAATGTGCTTAAGATGTCAAGTGATTTATAATACACTGTAAGTGTATAATGACTAATAATAATAGCTGCTCTTTGCCAGGTACCAATTTAACAACTTTACACCCATTACCAGTTATCATTATATACTCCCAACAATAGAGAGTAGAGTTACTATTTCTTTTTAAGATAAGGATAGTGAGCTACTGAGATGTTAAGTTTCTTGTCCATAGTCACACATAAACAGGGAAAAATGAGAATTTGAACCTAGAAACATTGATACTTAAGTTTATAAATGTATCATATTTTGTAGACCACAGTAAACAATGACCAAGGCAATCAGAATTAGTCTTTGAACACAAGGAGAGCAGAACTAGATGTATTTAAGAAATATGGAAGACCCGTAGCCCAACAACATATTCACCACTAATTTTCTTATTAACTGAAGAGTCACATTCTGTTTTCATTGGAATACATTATTTTTATAACTATAAAATATAGACTAATAATAAACAGGTAATGATCAGAAAAGGAAAACTAAATGGATAATTCATAAGCAGATATATTTTCAACTTCATAAGTTATTAGCGAAAGCAAGACAGATTAAAACAACTGTGAAGTACATTTTTACATTCTTTAAGCAAAAATAAAATCAGACAGTATCAAGTGCTGATGATGATGTGTAGACACAAGAACTGTCATACTTTATAGGAGGGAGTACAAGCTACTATGAAGAGCAATTTAGAATTATCTAATATTGTCACAGATGCTTATACACTTTGACACAACAGTTTTACTTCCAGGTATACATATTAGAAAAATCTTTACACATGTGCACAAGGAGACCTTTATGAAAGTTTTTATTTTTGCAGCATTTCTTGTAAGAGGAAAATACAAACAAGTAGAGATGATATAAATAAATTAAAATGAATGAACAAGAGCTACAAGATTCAAAAATAAATAAATTTTAAAAATAGTGGACCTAAGGAAATCAGATTATCCAAAGATATATACAGTATGATAGGATTTATACAATACTTGCAAACTGCAAAATAATACTTTTTTTAGATAGGTATTTGTTCAAATAGTATAATAACTTACAAAGTAATAATAAACACCAAAATTTATTCATAGTAATGGTTACCTCCACGAAAGATGATTTGAAAATTGCCTCACAGGGACTTTCAGCTTTTTCTTTTATGTTTTATTTAACATATATTTTAAATATAGAAAAATTTAGAAATTTGATAAAATGGGAGGGTAGCTACTTGACATTCATTATCTTCTATGCTTTGTTTATGTGAATAAAATATTTGACAATAAACATAATATGTGCTCTTTATAGAAAATAGAAAATGCGGAAACACCTCATTTATCCCATTACTTAAAGACAACAATTTAAAAATCAGCCTATTTTCTTACAATCATACTATTAATTTTATAGCTATTTGTATACCATATACACAATTGTGTGTTCCAAGTAGAGATAGGTCATGATGTGTGTGTGTGTGTTTTTTCCTTCCAGTCTCTATTAAAATAATATTCTAATCATGACAACACATGACAATATTACTGGATATTATACCTCCAGGTGAAGTATTTTGAGATTGTTTGCAGTCATAGCTACCTAATTTGAGGTCCTGAGGGATTGTAAAACTAGCAGGCCTATTTCCATAATGAGAATCGGCACAAGTTTGGTGTGCTTTCTAAAAAACTGACAGGGTGTGAAGGGCAGGTCAGTAAATCCTTTGGGGAGTCAAGGAGAATCGGCATCTGCCTGCATTATTAAGAGGTGGTCTGTGAAGGATAAACTTAACCTGCTTTACAATTTTGCTTTGGGCTAGCCCTGGAGAGAATGATGAATAAATACACAGGATTTAGTGTTATACTGTATCTAATATACAACTTGAAGCAATAGCTTATTATTAGAAACACTGACCGAGACATAGTTTATCAGCATACAAAAAGGGTGCGATCATTTCCAACCAGCACAGCATAGCAGCACAGATTTTTTTTTTTTTTGGTAAAATATGTCTTGTGTGACTGACTAAAGAGTGAACAGTCCTCTGCAGCCATGGGTCCATTGTGATTTGTGAAATCAGTGCCTGATTTTCAGCACCAGGCTCTATAGACCCAACTCTGCTTTCAAGCAAAGTTAAGAGGCACATGCATTGGGGTAATTTAAGGGGTCAGTAGAAAGGCTGAGCTTCACAATGTTGGTCTGACAATATGTAATTAGAGATTTTTTGTGTGTGACATACTAATATAACCCTAGGAAGAGTATCATGTAAACTTTACTGGTTGCCTCTTTGCTATTTGGAAAAAGGAAGGGTTGAAAGGTCAGGTTCTGGTTTAGGATAAGGCAAGTGAGGGTGTGTAACATCTGATCCTTTATTTAAAATTTGTGTATTTTATTCATCATGGATTGTTGGATTAATTTTGATTTTTAAACTATCATATTTTATTACAGTAATATTTATCTTGATTACTAAGATTCATGGTATCTCCTTAAATTTTGTGTGACTGTCTTACTCACCTTACTTGCCACACCCTAATCCCCTCAGGATAAAAAAAAGTGACAGTGGAGAACATGTGGAACCCCCCACAAAAAACCCTTCAGCTACCTCTGGGGATGGTGACATAGGCTCAAACATATCATTGATATACACACACCACACACATTATATATATATATATATTACGTACTATATATATTTAGTACTATATATAGTATACATAATAATGACCTGGTGTCAGAATATCAGCAATACCAAGATGCCACAGCTGAGGAGGAGGAGTTTGAGGAGTGTGCTGAGGAGGAGGTAGCCTAGAAGCTTCCTTTTCTAGGTAAAGGGGGAAGTAGTGTGGATTCTTGTGTGTGTGTGTGTGTGTGTGTGTGTGTGTGAATGATATGTTTGAGCCTATATCATCATCCCCAGAGGTAGCTGAAGGGTTTTGTGTGTCACAAAACTATATACTATATACTAAATATATATATATAGTGTGTGTGTGTGTGTGTGTGTGTGTATAGTGTGTGTGTGTGTGTGTGAATGATTTGGCTCTGTCCCCACCCAAATCTCATCTTGAATTGTACTTGAATTGTATATAATTCCCACAAGTTGTGGGAGGGACCTGGTGGGAGATAATTTTGCATCATGGGGGTGATTTCCACCATACTGTTCTTATGGTAATGAATAAGTCTCATGAGATCTGATGGTTTTATCAGGGGTTTCTGTTCTTGCATCTTCCTAATTTTCTCTTGCTACCACAATGTAAGAAGTGCCTTTCACCTCCCGCCATGATTCTGAGGCCTCCCCAGCCATGTGGAACTGTAAGTCCAATTAAATCACTTTTTGTTCCCAGTCTCGAGTATGTCATTGTGAGCAATATGGAAAGGAAGTAATACAGTAAATTGGTACCAGAAATGGGGTATTGCTGAAAAGATATCTGAAAATGTGAAAGCAACTTTGGAACTGGGTAACAGGCAGAGTCTGGAACAGTCTGGAGGGCTCAGAAGAAGACAGAAAAACATGGGAAAGTGTGGAACTTCCTAGAGACCTTTTGAATGGCTTTGACCAAAAGCCTGTTAGTGATATAGAGAATAAAGTCCAGGCTGAGGTGGTCTCACATGGAAAGGAGGAACTTGTTGGGAACTGGAGCAGAGTTTACTCTTGTTAATGTTTTAGCAAAGAGACCAGTGTCATTTTGCCCCTGCCTTAGACATTTGTGGAACTTTGAACTTGAGAGAGATGATTCAGGGTATCTGGCAAAAGAAATTTCTAAGCAGCAAAGCATTCAAGATGTGAATTGGGTGCTGTTAAAGGCATTCAGTTTTATAAGAAAGCAGAGCATCAAAGTTTAGAAAATTAGCAGCCTGACACTGTGATAGAAAAGAAAAACCCATTTTCTGAGGAGAAATTGAAAAAATTTGCGTAAGTAACAAGGAAATTTGCATAAGTAATGAGTCAAATGTTAATCCCCAAGAGAATGGGGAAAATGTCTCCAGGGCATGTCAGAGGTCTTCACCACAACCCCTCCATCACAGGCCTGGAGGCCTAGGAGAAAATGGTTTCATGGGCTAGGCCCAGGGTCCCCATGCTGTGGGCCTCCTGGGGACTTGGTGCCCAGCTGTGGCAGAAAGGGGCCAACGTAGAGCTTGGGCCATGGCTTCAGAAGGTGTAAGCCCCAAGCCTTGGTGTGATGTTGAGCCTGCAAATGTGCAGAAGTCAAGAACTTCAGTTTGGGAAACTTCACCTACGTTGCTGAATTAATAAGTACCTTGATGATGGAATGTAACTGAAACTTCTGCTTTTTCATGTAAAAGAGATGTTTTTGATTAAGCAAAGTGTTGTTTAATGTTGAGAAAAAACCCTACAAAGAAAACTAAATTGTTCACAAACATAGTTGTTCAGGTGGCTACCTAAATACCTGCAATGGTGATTTGGAAGCTTATCAGCTATATGCATTGAGTTAATGAGATAGCTCCTCTCTCTCTCTCTTCTCACTCTCTCCTGCTCATTGAATAAAATCAGCATTTACAAGAGAATCTTGGAAGCACTTCTGTCACTAATTCAATCTCACTCTTTACTGCCTTTTACCTGAACAATCATTGGGTCCCCAATTATATTTGTCTGTTCATTTACTCACCTCTTCACCCCTTTTTCTTTCTACTCATTCATTTAAGTCACCTAACAAACTTCAATAATTATAGCTTTCTTGAGAATCTTAATACTCACTTGCTAACCACAACAAAATTACCCTGATGTGATTCTGCTATGTTTTGTACTATAATACCTGAAGAAGAGAAAGCTTGGGCTTAGGGTTAATTCATTCATTAATTCAGCCTGTCATACCATTTATTCAACAAATATTTAGTGAATACCTACTATAGGCAAGAATAACGTTGGGTGTTGTGGACAAATCAAGGAGCCAAAGTTGATCTTCTGTGTGTTATTGTGTAGATGGTTTTAAAATGGTAACTCTAATAAAAATGCAGTAGTATATACAGTTGTTCATTGCCATCTATGGGACATTAGCTCCCAAATCCCCACAAATCCCCAAATCCCTGGATGTTTAAGTCCTTGATATAAAATGGCACAGTATTTGTATACAACCTATGCACATCCTCCCATATACATTAAATCATCTCTAGATTATTTATAATACCTAATATAATGTAAATGCTAGGTGAATAGTAATTATACTGTATTGTGTAGAGAAAAAGACAAGAAAAAAGTCTCTACATATTCAGCACAGAAGAAACCACCCAGGGTTTTCTGAATATTTTCAATTCGGGTTGAGGTAAAACCCACAGATAGGGAAGCTGATTGTATTTTAACTGTCAACCAACTATCAACTATCCTAAATATTTTTTTCCATTTAAGAAATTCTCTCTTATTCTGTGGCCCTTATTTCTATATTACAGGATATCTACAACCTCAGGAATGTTTGGTATAGCAGGAAATAGGAGCTCCTTAGAGATACACCTGGTTAAAGGTTTGAAGTTTTAAAGGCCAGCCTTAATGCTAGGACTGTTATAGGTTTCCTTTTGTTCAGAATAATAATAGATTTTTTTGTATTAAGTAAGTCCGAACAAAAATAAAGTAGGTCCTATTATTATTCTTTTTACAAATAATAAAACTGAGGTACAAACAGCTCACTTACTAAAGGCCCCAGAGTTGTGAAATGGTAAAACCAAGTTGCCAGCCCAGTGATCTCAACATATCTTGTCTGGTTTGTATAGGTGAAAAATGACCTCTAGTCATTGTCCACTGAACAATTGTGATTGCTGGTAAAAAAAAAAAAATCCATTTAAAAATAGATTTATGGTCTTATTTTCTAATGACTTTTGGGACACGGGAACAATCATTTCAAATTGAACAGTACCTAAAAAATTCATAAGCACATTTATTATATTATAGTAACACATATGATACAATTTTCCTGAAAATTGAACCACTGGATTGAATTGCATGAAATGTCCAAGTTAGGTTATTCATTCTAATGAACTGAGTGTATCACTTTTCTAAAGAAATTATATTGACTTCCTGTTGAACACCAAATTAATTTTAATATTTAACCAGTTAAAGCATTCCTGGGGACATGAAAGTAAAATTCACTTGTATTTATTCTTTGTGTATATACAGCCTCCTCTGAGTTAGAATAATTGTTTATTCAAGATATAGCTAAAACCCGTCTTAAAAAAAAAACAGCTGTTACACTAGCTGCCTGAACTTGGGGCCCTCTCCTGAATTCATTGAAGTAGTTTAAATCTGAACTTAATTTTGACATTTTCAATGCAGGCATTTTCCACTTTAACGCATCTTTATCTTTTTGGCCATGGGCTGTTTAAGAATGAAGGATAGGATATGTGCAGCTATTTGATAGAATACATTCTTAAAAGGAGGTGTGTGCACCTGCCAAATACACAGCCTATGTACTGGTTGATGAAAGGATTCTCAGGAATGCATTTTCTCTTGGGGTCCACTCCCAGATTTTAGTAATGGACTTCTTTGGGATCTATATAGACATACTTGTGTGAATGATTCCAGGGCTGCTGTTCCATTGCCAAGAAAGGCACATGTTAGTTCACAGTCTATGTATGCTGGGGACTAAAACAAAGTCCTGAAGGTCGCAGAGAGTATCATTATAAATGATTTTGTTCATTTCTTTAAAAAAATCTGTATGAGAGAGATATATTACTAAATGTACAGTCACCTTAATGAATTGGCACAAAACATATTACTTGAAATACCAATTTTATATCAATACTCTCCCCATCCCTTACAGAAAAACTGCTGAAAATACAGCACAAGCATTTTAAAAAGTTCTTAATAGAAGAGATAAAGAAACAACATGTTTCTATAGTGTACACTTGTGTACTGCTGGGTGAGGTGACAGACCATCTGTGAAGATACAAAAATAATAGCTATTTAAGGAGCTGATTGACCACATCTAATCAAGATACATTGTTGATAACTGAGAACTAGCAGTTAGCACAGGCCAGACCCAAGGGGAAGCAAATGTTTGTCTCCTATCAGTAAAAAGCTGCTGTAAGGAGGTAATGAATTAAGATCTCCCACAGCAAAATACAAATGGTATATCTTGGGAATGATGTCTTAGTAATTGCATTAATGCAAGATCATTTACAACACATGATTATTTCTTGTGTGAAGTGATCTTTTTGAAGAAGTACCTGAAGTATGTTTTATATCAAATTTGAAAGAGGGTAAAAGGCACCTATGATTTTGAATGCCAGCCAACACTGGAGATAATGAGTCACTGAAAGTGACTATTTTTCATGATACTTCGTTAAATACAAAATGAACAATTATTTAATGATTGTTTCATTATAAAATGCCTTTAAAGTGGAATTATATAAACACTTATGCAAGGCTTGTTTCTACAAACCAGTTAGAAGGGACTCAGATGATCTCTGTATATAGGTGGAGACCTGCTAATTGTAAGATACTGATATTATTCAAGGATTTTCCCATTTGCTGTAATTTCTAGATCCATTATCACGAAAAGTTTACAATTAATGTTTATGTGAATATTACATTTACCTCTTTTATATTAAGTTTTACTTGTTTGTTTAACCCAATATATTTTGGTTTGTGGCAATTTGCTTAGAGGAGAGATTCCCTTAAACCCTGTACCCTCTTGCTCTACCTACATGGAGATTCCAGCCCTCTAGGGATGATAAAGTAAGTGTGCTTTTGTTGGCGTAACTCCCTTCCACCTACTTAAAGGGTACATGAGAAACTAGTCAGGAAAGAATCTCTGAAGATTCATGCATATCCCTTTTCAGGCAGAACGCAGATACCTCTAATTCATAAAATGACACTTATAAAACATTTCTGTGGTTATTGATGAATTTCTGCCATCTTCCCTGGACCATATGCTCTATGAACAAAAAGGCAGTATCTTTTCTTGTTCATTACATTTCCATGTATCTTCAGCTCAGCCAGGCAGAAAGTATTCTTAAAAAGTTCTTTCATTTATTTATTTTTTTAAATTCCAAAAGTGTTCAGAAAAAAAATCAAAGCTAAAATAAAAAATGAATATTTTTTTGCCAATATTCTGACATTTTATCACACCCAATAGAAAGTAAATCTAATCTACATAGTCTTTACTTGATTATTTATTGTCTTGGTCAATATGTAACTACCTAATTGCATACATTTTTATACTGTAGTACAATTTGTGCTTTGAATTTTTCTAAGCGTTTTCTAGAAAAAAAATGATAACTGTTCAGCTATTGTGTGTGGAGTGTCATGTATAAGTGGGAGTAAATAATAATTGTATAAAAAATCATATTATGTGTGTGGGACTTAAGGCCAATCTTTCCATAAAGCAATTTTAAAAAATTTTATCTGGTACTTTAGAAAAACGTGAAATTTTTCAAATCTCACGTTTTTCTAAAGTACCAGATAAATGCAGTTGATACATGCATTTCTACTTTGGAATACTGTTAGAGGCTGGGAAGCAAGGGGAAAAAAGCAGACATGAAAGACTATTGCAGACAGAATCCTGAACTAGTTTATAAGATGCTAGTCACATAAGAAAAAGACACATTGTTTTTTCTACAAATGTTGAAGGAAGATTTAAAATTGTGGGTTGATTTTGTTTTCCAGTTTGGATAAATGTGTTATTCCTAGGTGTTGACTCTCAGACAATCTTTTGAAGCATCAGAAAATGTGTAAAGTAAACTAAGTGGTGATCTTGATGTATCTGCAGGCAAACTCTCAAATGTGGTGATTGAAATGAAGTCTTTCTTAGCATCCTGGAAAATAACCACTGTTTTCTCCACTTCTTAACTGCTATAGGGCAATATTTAACTCTAATTTATCCCAGCACAGAGTTTGTTTTTTTTTAACTGCTTTAAGAATGATACTATATTGATAAAATACGCTTTTATACTTTTGCTTAAAATAATTCTTACTTGACCATAAATATTTTCTTGGAAAAAATATTATAAAAATTGTTGGATTTAGATTGTGACCCCTGACATCCCTCTAAAATTATATTTGTTGAAAAGGAACACCTTATGGTGTAATTGAGGAAATACTAATGCACACCTCAGTTTTATATGCTTAAATCACACTGGTAATTCTTTCTATATATACTTGTATTATTGCATTTTGGGTTTTGGGGTACATTTGAAGAACATGCAGGAAGGTTGTATCTGCAGGCAAACTCTCAAATGTGGTGATTGAAATGAAGTCTTTCTGAGCATCCTGGAAAATAACCATGCATGCATGGCGATGTGTTTTGCTGCCTTCCTCCTCATCACCTGTATCTGGCATTTCTCCCCATGTTATCCCTCCCCAACTCCCACCCCCTGCTGTCCCTCCCCTAGTTCCCCAGGGCAGACCTCAGTGTGTGATGCTCTACTCCCTGTGCCCATGTGTTCTCATTGTTCAACACCTGCCTATGAGTGAGAATATGCGGTGGTATTTGATGTTCTGTTCTTGCGTCAGTTTGCTGAGAATGACGGTTTCCAGGTTCATCCATGTCCCTGCAAAGGACATGAACTCATCGTTTTTATGGCTGCATAGTAGTCCATGGTGTATATGTGCCACATTTTCCCTGTCCAGTCTATCATCGATGGGCATTTGGGTTGGTTCCAGGTCTTTGCTATTGTAAACAGTGCTGCAATGAACATTCATGTGCATGTGTCCTTATAGTAGAACGATTTATAGTCCTTTGGATATATACCCAGTAATGGGATTGCTGGGTCAAATGGAATTTCTATTTCTATGTCCTTGAGGAATCGCCACACTATCTTCCACAATGGTTGAACTAATTTACACTCCCAACAGTTAAAAGTGTTCCTTTTTCCTCCACATCCTCGCCAGCATCTGTTGTCTCCAGATTTTTTAATGATCGCCATTCTAACTGCCGTGAGGTGGTATCTCAATGTAGTTTTGATTTTCATTTCTCTAATGACCAGTGATGATGAGCATTTTTTCATATGTTTGTTGGCCTCATGTATGTCTTCTTTTGTAAAGTGTCTGTTTATATCCTTTGCCTACTTTTGAATGGGCTTTTTTCTTGTAAATCTGTTTTAGTTCTTTGTAGATTCTGGATATTAGCCCTTTGTCAGATGGGTAGATTGCAAAAATTTTTCCGCATTCTGTTGGTTGCTGATTCACTGCAATGATTGTTTCTTTTGCTGTGCAGAAGCTCTGGAGCTTAATTAAGTCCCATTTGTCTCTTTTGGCTTTTGTTGCCAGTGCTTTTGGTGTTTTGGTCATGAAGTCCTTGCCTACTCCTATGTCCTGAATGGTTTTGCTTAGATTTTCTTCTAGGGTTTTTATGGCGTTAAGTCTTATGTTTGTCTTTGATCCATCTGGAGTTAGTTTTAGTGTAAGGTGTCAGGAAGGGGTCCAGTTTCTGCTTTCTGCACATGGCTAGCCAGTTTTCCCAAAATCATTTATTAAACAGGGAATCCTTTCCCCATTGCTTTTGTGAGGTTTGTCAAAGATCAGATGGTTGTAGATGTGTGGCGTTGCCTCCGAGGTCTCTGTTCTGTTCCATTGGTCTATGTCTCTGTTTTGGTACCAGTACCATGCTGTTATGATTACTGTAGCCTTGCATTATAGTTTGAAGTTAGGTAGTGTGATGCCTCCAGCTTTTTTTCTTTTTGCTTAGAATCGACATGGCTATGCAGGCTCTCTTTTGGTTCCATATGAAGTTTAAGGTGGTTGTTTCCAGTTCTGTGAAGGTCATTGGTAGCTTGATGGGGATAGTGTTGAATCTATAAATCACTTTGGGCAGTATGGCCATTTTTCACAATATTGATTCTTCCTAATCATGAACATGGAATGTTTCTCCATCTGTTTGTGTCCTCTCTTATTTTGTTGAGCAGTGGTTTGTAGTTCTCCTTGAAGAGGTCCTTTACATCCTTTGTTAGTTGTATTCCTAGGTATTTTATTCTCTTTTTAGCAATTGTGAATGGCAGTGCGTTCTTGATTTGGCTCTCTTTAAGTCTGTTATTGGTGTATAGGAATGCTTGTGATTTCTGCACATTGATTTTGTATCCTGAGACTTTGCTGAAGTTGCTTATCAGTTTCAGGAGATTTTGGGCTGAGACGATGGGGTCTTCTAAATATACTATCATGTCATCTGCAAATAGAGACAATTCGACTTCCTCCTTTCCTAATTGAATAGCCTTTACTTCTTTTTCTTGCCTGATTGGCTAGAACTTACAATACTTTATTGAATAGGAGTGGTGAGAGAGGGCATCCTTGTCTAGTGCCAGATTTCAAAGGGAATGTTTCCAGTTTTTGCCCATTCAGTATGATATTGGGGTGTTGGTTTGTCATAAATAGCTTTTATTATTTTGAGATATGTTCTGTCAATATCGAGTTTACTGAGAGTTTTTAGCATAAGGGGCTGTTGAATTTTGTCAAAGGCCTTCTCTGCATCTATTGAGATAATCATGTGGTTTTTGTCTTTGGTTCTGTTTATGTGGTGAATTACGTTTATAGACTTGTGTATGTTGAACCAGCCTTTCATCCTTGGGATGAAGCCTACTTGATCACGGTAGATAAGCTTTTTGATGTGCTGTTACAATCGGTTTGCCAGTATATTTTTTTTATTTTTTTATTGCATTTTAGGTTTTGGGGTACATGTGCAGAATGTTCAAGACAGTTGCATAGGTACACACATGGCAGTGTGTTTTGTTTCCTTTCTCCCCTTCACCCACATTTGTCATTTTTCCCCAGGCTATCCCTCCCCAGCTCCCCCCCTCCGCTGGCCCTCCCCTTTTCCCCCCAATAGACCCCAGTGTTTAGTACTCCCCTCCCTGTGTCCATGTGTTCTCATTTTTCATCACCCTCCTATGAGTGAGAATATGCGGTATTTCATTTTCTGTTCTTGTGTCAGTTTGCTGAGAATGATGTTCTCCAGATTCATCCATGTCCCTACAAACAACATGAACTCATCATTTCTGATTGCTGCATAATATTCCATGGTGTATGTGCCACATTTTCCCAATCCAGTCTATCATCGATGGGCATTTGGGTTGGTCCCAGGTTTTTGCTATTGTAAACAGTGCTGCAATGAACATTTGTGTGCATGTGTCCTTATAGTAGAACGATTTATAATCCTTTGGATCTATACCCAGTAATGGGATTGCTGGGTCAAATGGAATTTCTATTTCTAAGGCCTTGAGGAATCGCCACACTGTCTTCCACAATGGTTGAACTAATTTACACTCCCACCAACAGTGTAAAAGTGTTCCTATTTCTCCACATCCTCTCCAGCATCTGTTTACCAGTATTTTATTGAAGATTTTTGCATCTATGTTCATCATAGATATTGGTCTGAAGTTTTCTTTTCTTGTTGAGTCTCTGCCAAGTTTTGGTATCAGGATGATGTTAGTCTCATAAAATGATTTGGGAAGGATTCCCTCTTTTTGGATTGTTTGGAATAGTTTCAGAAGGAGTGGTACCAGCTCCTCTTTGTATGTCTCATGGAATTCAGCTGTGGGTCCATCTGGACTTAGACTCTTTTGTTTGGTAGGCTATTAATTGCTGCCTCAATTTCAGCCCTTCTTATTGGTCTATTCAGAGTTCTTTTTCTTCCTGGTTTAGGCTTGTGAGGATGCAAGTGTCCAGGGATTTATCCATTTCTTCCAGGTTTACTCGTTTTGTGCATAGAGTTATCTGTAATATTCTCTGATGATGGTTTGAATTTCTGTGGAATCTGTGGTGATATCCCCTTTATCGTTTTTTATTACATCTATTTGGTTCTTCTCTCTCTTCTTTTTTATCAATCTGGCTAGTGGTCTATTTTGTTAATCTTTTCAAAAAATCAACTCCTGGATTTACTGATTTTTTGAAAGGGTTTTTGCATCTCTATTTCCTTCAGTTCTGCTCTGATCTTTGTTACTTCTTGTCTTCTGCTAGGTTTTGAGTTTTTTTGATCTTGCTCCTCTAGCTCTTTCAATTTTCTATAGTTGCTCATGTTATTACATTTGTTTTGTAATATCTGCTTTGCACTATACTAAAAGCTAGTTAAACAGTCATCATGTTGATACTGTTCACAAGTGGTATCTTGGTTTTAAGTTGGTGGCTGGGTTTTACATGTATCAATGAGACCCTTAAGCTTTGTCAGATTTACAGGTTGTTTAATGCGTTATTTATGATTTTCCATTAATAACACCTAGTCAGTCCTGGAAACATGGACATTAGGCTTGTGCAGGACCTCACTTCAGAAATAAAATGAAAAAAATTACATTTTGATTTGCTGAATGACTAAAAAAAAATGCTGGTCCTAATCCTCTGCATTATCATTATATTGATGTCAATTGACTATATTTAAGCAGAGAAAATAATTCTACTAAGTAGAAATATTAGCAATTATTTCTACATGAAATCCTCTGAAGTACCACATGTATTGATATGGATCTTTGATTTTTTTTTTCCCCCTGTGTTAAGCATTTTTTGCATCTTTCACTCTCTGAGTTAAATGAAACAAATGAAACTTAAATAAAATTATGATATGCCCAGGACAAGGTTTGTGCACATTCCTAGTAAAAATGATGAATGAATTTAGCGAGTTATTTTTAGGCAGTTATGTTAATGGCTGACTATAAGTAAGGTCATAAAATTGTACATATCAAATATGTGCAGTTGTTTTTACATCAATTATACCTCAATAAATCTGTTAAAACTAAAAAAGCAGAGAGTCTATTTGAAAAGAAATTTGTACTACAATCTTTCATAAAAACAAAGCAGAATAGAAAGAATGCTTCAAATTGTCAGGCTAATATAGTAATTCCAATATAGTATAGTAATTACAGTGTTAAAGTTTACAATTTTAATTTATAATTAATCTATAATTTTAATAAGATTTTATTTGAATAAGTTTAATGAATTAAATAACAATAGTTTTAAATGGAAACTTTAACATCCTCTTTCTTAAAATGATATATATAAAAATTTAAAAATCTTCATATTTACTTGGATATGATTTGTAATGTGTAGGTGTATTAGAATTTGGAAAACGTATACTTCAGAGCTTGACTATTATGTAATTACAAAGACAAAGCATAGACGATGTCCTCAGCTATGATTTATACTTACTTCATACTTTCCATGATGATTGTCTGAGTTTACTGAGCAGTTCTCTGGGGTTTCATAGGCATTGGCAAGGAGTTTGAACTCTGACAGTGTAACAGGTTGTTTAATGCTTTAAAGATGATTCCCACTAATATGGCGCCATCAGACCAAAAATCATGGACTGCCATAAGGGTTTTTCAGGACTTCAATTATGTTAGGTATTGGAGTGCTTACGTAACATGTTATAATTCATTATTGGAGATTTATGGATTTCAGAAGAATAAAAGCAATGTTTATATAGGCATTTATGCCTAATTCTGAAAGTAGGAAAAGGTAGTGACTAACCAATAAACCATCACAATGAATGGAATTTCTATCAAATAAAATGTTTCCTCCTCCAATCCTGCAGATTCGGTCAGCCAAATTGGCTCCCAAAATACTTGCATTAATTGAGTGTATTATTTTTGTTTCCACGGGTGCTAATGCTGAATCTTCCATAGCATCTTAACGTTGGAAGGCTAATGTAGTGATCATTCATTTCAGTTGCTTCTTTCATCAAAAAAAAGAACTTTGCCTTTTAAATACTCAAGGTGCTACAATGCTAAATGGTACAAGTTTGATCAGGTGACAAATATAGATCATAGTTAATGTTTAATAATGATAAAACAGTAATTATCTACCTAAAACACATTTGGTGATATGACTGCTACTTATGTTCACTTATGAGTATTCCTATAGCTTGCAATTTTGACTCAACTTTTTAAAGGAGATGCTTCCAACCTGCCAGGTTAGGTTCAAGTGATTTGCACTGGGCTTCCACTAATAGGAAGAAATATCTAAGTCCCTTAAAGCAGTCACACATTTAATCAAATACAGCTCATAAATTACATCTAGAATATTTAGACTTCAATCAGTAGGGTATTTTATAGTCTGTAGCAAAATTACCTGGAGAGAAGTAGGAGAAATACAGAAGGATATAGCTGGGGCCTGTCCAGGTATAGAATTTGCACTCTGCCATCCTAAAGGGTTTAACCTGCCAATTTGAACAAAGGGGGATATCTCCAAATCAGCTGTGTGCAGGGCCAGGGCAAAACTAGTGCTAATGAAGCATTCTGGCAAGACATGAGCAATAGCAACAAAGCAAAGAAAATGTTTATGTTCTTTTATTCTACTTTGAGAGCAAATTACGAAAACTAATTGAGGAACAGATCATAGTGCTTATAGTAACTAATCCCAGTTTACCTGCTTCTCTGTAAAAGTAGCTTGCTAATGATAATGTATCTTACAAATCTCATCATTGCATAATATTATGCTTTAATTTAGTGGCATATTTCCTGGACAAGGTAATGTGATATTCCTCTTTAACTCACAATGTCATAAAAATTTTGCTAAAGTTGTAGAATCACATTTTATAAAATAACAGAGCTTCCTTTAGATTTCCTACCATGTGCACACAAATAGGTTTTTCTTAAGTTTCTAAAATTATATGAGCAGTAGAAGATGTCCTGCTGGCTGATCCAAAATACTTTGATAGAGGAAGTGAGAAAGATTTCATTTAGAGACAGTCTAAATCTTCTTGTACTTTCAGTTAATGGTTATGCAAATTTTGTAGGAAGTCATACTCCTAAATAAGAAAATCATACCGTAAGGAATGATTATATTTATTTAGTTGTTTCTGGTGTGTAAAATGGTGCCTATGATATGAAATTAAATTATACATACCTGTTTTCCACATGGACTTTGTGTATCTTGAGCTCTTTTAATGTCAGACAATAAGGATTGCGATGGTGATGATGGATTATCAACACTTAAGTTCATGAGAGTGAAATGATATGAACTTTTCACAACCCAAATATGACAATGCCAATATTCAGAATAGTGACATCACTTGGCTTTTTTTTCTTTCAAATTTAGATCATGGGTTTTTTTATGGCAAACAGGTATGTATACATTATGTGTCTTCTGAAGTCCCAAAGTTCTAAAACTATTCATTCAAATTCAGGGCAGGATACAAGAAAAGATTCAGAATCTGGCCGACTCTGACTTTCTGACTTATAGGTAATGCACAAAGTCCAAAGGGCACATACATACAGACAAACACACACGTGCACATGCACACATTTGCCTATATATATATGTATATATACAAACACATGTATATAAGATAGATTAGTGAAATGAAAAGATAAGCAATAGCCTGAGATAAAATATTTGTAAAACTTGCATTAATAAATAATTTTAATTCTAAATTTATAAAAAAAGTCAAGAATCTAATAAAAATAAGGAAAAAATTTGATGAGACATTACAACAAAAGCAATATATGAGTGGCATGATGTACATTAAAAAATATTTAACATCATTTGTCACTAGAAAGAAACACAAATTAACCTAAGATATTATTTTCTACTCATTACTGCTGCCATAACTCAAAAGCCAGATAATAATAAGTGTAGATGAGAATGCAGAGAAGTGAGAACACTCATTATGTTCTTTATAGAATGCATAATGGTTGCAGCCATTTTGGAAAACAGCTGGGCAAATTCCTAAAAAGTTAAACATAAGTTTACAATACAAACTGGAGCTTCTACTCCTAGGTATCGATGCAAGTGAAATAAAATCAGTATATAAATGTTCATAGTGGCATTTTTAATAATAGCTAAAAATTAGAAACAACTCAAAGGTCCACCAACTTGTAAATCAATAAAAAGTAGTATATCCATACAATAGAATATTACTCAGCAATAAAAATCAGTAAAAACATTATGCTAAGTCAAAATAAGCCAGATATGAAAGACCACATATTGTACAATTCCATTTTATGAAATATCTAGGGAAGGAAAACTTATAATCATCAAAGTGGATTAATGATGACTTGGGATTAGAAGTGACAATGAGGAGCGGATGCAGACGGGCAAAAAGGGACTTCTTGGGGAGATGGAGATTTTCTAAAATTAGATTGTAGTGATATTTGTACAAGGTAGTAAATTTACTTAAAATGAGTGAAATTCATGCTATGTCAGTTTTACTTGAATTCTGCTGTTAAAAAAGCAAATTATAATTTTAGATACTAGTATTAAAATTTCAAGGTAAAAATCAGCAGGATAAAATATGATTCAGAGGAAGTAAGGAAATTCAACATTTCTGTAATGCCAGGAGGAAATTTTTCAAAAAGTTTGAATCTGCAAAGTTTTACATAAAATTTATTTTGATGTTGTGTATCAATTATTACTCTCCTTAGATTTGTGAGTTCCATGACAGTAAAGATCTTGACCTTGCTCATCGGTGTTTTCCTGGCACTTAGGATGGTTTCTACTTCAGGGGTGTTACTCAGTAAATATTGACAAATGAACAAATGATATTATCCTCATCTAGTTGGTTAACTTAGAGAATTTTCCCACTGATTCAGTGGGGGTTTAGAATCAGGCATGTGGATATTGATAAGGAAAAAAACAAACAGGAGGTAGCAGAAGGCCTGATCCATGATCAGAGATATACACAGACAGGGAAGGCTGAGACTGAGAGGGGTGTTATTAATAAATTCCAACAGGAAATCATTGACATACCCAAATTGAACAATTTGAGGAGAATTTTTGTTTTCTACAAAAAGGATTATTGACAAAACTATACTCAAGATATAAAGAAATCATGATACAGTAAGCTGGGACTAGTAAACAGGAGGAGTTTCAGCAGAGAGTCCTGAGTCGGGAAAGGAGCGGGTGTTCCTGAAGCCCAGATGGAGATAGTTGAATGGGGACCTTTGCTTAAGGTCTTAGCCCATAATGACTTCTCAAGGCAAAAGCCAACACAAGAAAAAAACCCATCTCATTCTCCTCCCTCTTTCTTATGTCCTGCTTGGCTTTTCATTGCTCAACCAAACAAAAGTCTGGGCCCACAGGAGTCTGCTAAGTATATAGACAGCTCAGCCTTCTGCAGAAACATGGCAGAGAAAGGTGGAAAGTGGAAATGGGGGTGTAAATGGAATGTAACCTGCATAAGAGTGAGCTTTAGGCCACTGGAGGCTGGGCCTAACTGAAAGGAGGAAGGAATTTAAGCATAATGCAGAAGCTGAAGACTAACACCCTGTTTTTAAACCCCTAGCTTGGATAAATAACTAGTGCAACCAATGCAGACTGATGAGGTTTCAGTACTATACACTTTGTGTTTGGGTTGTCTTTGAAGTATGGCCAGGCTGAGATTTGACGTAGGCAATTAGTGGGCTGCAATGCGAAGAGCTGGGAGAGGCAGGTGCTGATCTCATCTGCCCTAAACGTCACTAGGTTTGCTTTTCTGCATTGTCCCACTCTGAAAAAAGAAAAACCATGTACTGCCTTTTCCAGAGTTAGAATAAATAGCCACTAACAGAGGGATAGCGAGGCAGGGGGGTAGGGAGCTGGGGAGGGATAGCCTGGGGAGAAATGCCAAATGTGGGTGAAGGGGAGGAAGGCAGCAAAACACACTACCATGTGTGTACCTATGCAACTATCTTGCACGTTCTGCACATGTACCCCAAAACCTAACATGCAATAAAAAAAAATAAAAAAAAAAATCTTGATTCAGGAAACTTAGGCTAGTGAAAAGGCAGGGGTTCAAAACAGAATGTATCTCCAGAGCAACTTGCTTTTCTTCAGATAAATGTATTTTTTATGGCTGGTAACAAATTACCACAAAGTAGGGTAACAAATAACATGTTATTAAAATAACAGAAATGTATTGTCTCATAGTTATTGAGGCTAAAAGTCTACAATGAAGGCATCAACAAGGCCATCCTCCTCCTGAAGGCTCTAGTGAAGGCTTCTTTCCTGCTTCCTCCTAGCCCCAGTGGCTACCAGCAGTCTCTGTCTCTTATGCTTCTTGTAATTTCTACCTTGTCATCTCTCTCTGTGTGTTTCTGTCTGTATCCAAATCTCTCTTTATAGCAGCACTAGTTATTGAAACTAGTGTGACATTTTCTATACTTTCTTACATCTGCAAAGACCTTGTTTATAAGTTCACATTTGCAGAACAGCAGGAATTAGTACTTCAACACATCTTTTAAAATTACATAGTTCAACCCACACGAATACATGATAATAAAAATAATAAAGATAATCTCATTTTTATGAAGCATTTCATATAGTACTTTCATATTCATTTTTCCCTTTTTCATCTCAACTTTTTCTCATCTTTTAAAAAAATAACTCTGTTGAGAGGCAGGCAGGATAGGTATGACATACTGGAGTATAAAGGCATTGTGCTTAGTATCTGCAGCTTGGGCTGTGATTTGACCCTCTTAAGCCATTACCCTGAATGCCTTTTCTTTTGCTTACTATGTTGCTTGTGAATAAATTTATTCCTTTACAGGTTTGGAATGGCAGGGAAAACCTGCCCACTACTTTATGATACAATTGACATTTCTTTTTTAATTGTGTATCTAACATTAAACATGATTTTATGATACTATTAGTTTAGTTACTGAATTTGTTTAAAATTTTTCAAAAATTAAATTTGTTTAAAATTATTCCAAGTTCAGTAATATTCATCTATACTCTTGATTGTTTCTCTGAATTTATACATCTATATACAGAAAGTAAGTAAGTGGAATGTAAAGACAGTAAAACATCTTACAGGGATCTGTGGACCCTTAAAACATTTTTAGTTTAGAATAATGCCTGGAGCAGTCGACATGTAATGCCATAACAATCTTGCATTCAGGTTCCTTAGGCTGTCTGTTGGATTCTAAAAATGAATGAATTGGCTGAATAAGTGTGTAAATACATTTCAATTATAGCCATATCTATGCTTTACTGATAAATCAAACCTAGCTTTTACTGGTTGAACTAGAATGTACTTACTTTTAAAGTAACATTGAGAATTTCTTAGATAAAGCAAGATTTTGAAGCAAAAGAAATCCTTGAAAATATAATATTGAATAATTATTATCTATATAACAGGTTCTTCCACTGCATATAACAGAATATCCAACTCAAACTTGACTAAGTAATAACAGGAGTTATTGTATCAGGTTAACTAACAGTCTCTACAGATAGAAAAAGTTTTAGATGGGTTTTATCAGAGAGTAGGGTTTATTTGTCTGTCATTTCTGGGAATTTTCCTTCTCCATTTGTTGACTTTTTATCAGGGTTGATTATCCTTATTAAGCAAGAAAGCTACTGAACCACATCTGGTATGCACAGCTGGTCTATCACTTTTCCAGTGCTTACATCGAGAAGTCTGAGAGTCACACTGCTTGTGGGTAGGGTGGTCACATACTCACTCTGAGCGTTTCTTCAGGCAGGAGGAATGAAATGTGCTGATGGCTCCAGAGAAACTAGGACTTATTCTTGGTTGAGAGGTTAAGGGTATATACTTGAATGAAAATTAGCATAGGTTTTAAGAAGAGGGGTAGCAAAATAATCAATAGATGTCTCTAACATACACCTATCAACCTTTTCAACAGTCTTTTCTGATCTCTGCAGAGTGTGGATATCGCTCCAGAAAAAATGCATGCATAATTAAACTACCGTATCTTATTTATTTTTTTTGAGATGGAGTTTCGCTGTTGTTACCCAGGCTGGAGTGCAATGGCACGATCTCGGCTCACCGCAACCTCCGCCTCCTGGGTTCAGGCAATTCTCCTGCCTCAGCCTCCTGAGTAGCTGGTATTACAGGCACGCGCCACCATGCCCAGCTAATTTTTTGTATTTTTAGTGGAGACAGAGTTTCACCATGATGACCAGGATGGTCTCGATCTCTTGACCTCATGATCCACCCGCCTCGGCCTCCCAAAGAGCTGGGATTACAGGCTTGAGCCACCACGCCCGGCCTACTGTACCTTATTTTCTTTATCATCTTTTTTTTAAAATTCTGGTAAGAACACAACTTGAGATCTCTTCAATTATTAAATGCAAAATAAAGTATAATTGTAGCCATAATTTTATACAGCAGATCTCTAAAACTTGTATGTTTTATATAACTGAAACTTTATACACATTGGCCAGAAACCCCAACTTTCCTGTGCCCCTAGCCCCGGGAAACCAGCAGTCTATTCTTTGTTTCTGCGAGTCTGACAATTTTAGATACCGCATGTGAGTGAAATCAACATTGTAGGTGGGAATATAAACTGGTGCAGCTGCTATGGAAAACAGTACGGTGGTTCCTGAAAAAATTAAAAACATAACTACCTTATGACACTGTAGTCTCACTTCCAGGTATATATTAAAAACAAATACAGTCAAGATCTCAGGCAACAATGCTCACTCACCCACTGCTCACCTCCTGCTGTGTGGCTCATTTCCTAAGAGGTCACGGACCAGTACTAGCTCAGGGGTTGGGAACCCCTGGGATAAAGAATCATAACTGTATACCTATGTAACAATCCTTCATGATCTGCACATGTGCCTCAGAACTTAAAGTATAATAAAAAAATTAAAAAGAATTATAACTGAGGTGTCGTTTAAGTCTAATCTAGAATCATTAGACTTAATGCTTTTAGTTTCAGACCAGTGGTGACATGACATTCTCATAGGAATGTGAACCCTATTGTCAACTGCGTATCCAAGGGATCTAGGTTGCAAGCTCCTTAGAAGTATCTGGTGCCGAATGATCTGAGCTTGTTTAATCTCAAAACCAGTCTCCTCCACTTACCCCTGCTGCTCAGGGAAAATTGCCATTCCCGAAACCAGTCCCTGGTGTCAAAAAGTTGGGGCCTGCTGCTTTATTCAAGGGACCAACACGGAATATCTTGTATTTCCCAGGTACTAGGTATGGTGAGCAGCAGGGACACTACAAAGATACATTCCATGTAGCTCCTACCATGAAAGGAACCCATAGTCTTGGGTATTCTTCTGACCACCAATGGAATTTGAATATAGCAGCTAACTGATAAAGATACAGTTAATGAAAATTAAACGACTTTATATCTGTAAAGTTCTTATAACACCTACCAGTATGTTTAATACTTAAACTATGACAGTGACCATGGGATGTGATTAAGCCAAAAAACTAAAGTTATAAAAGCTATCTAGTGTATCAATACAAAAGAACTTTATGGGAAAAAGTTCAGCATTATTGACATTCATTTAGAGGATGTTAACACATCACTTGCCCTGTCATAGTTCAATGACTGGGTGGTCCAGAGGCTGGTAGGAATCAGTCCTTGGAGTTCAGGAGTTTATTGTCCTTTCAGAGTTTCACGTGGAAACGGCACTCTTACCCTGTTTGATTCTCTCCCTCTCTCCATCCATTTCCCTTTTATCCCCCATGTTCACTGTAGTTCAGAATTTTAAGTGGTAAGGATGGATTTTTGTAAAGGCCACATGTACTTATTTTTTAGTGGCACTACCAAAAATCTGTTTACTCATCCTTTTAAGTCTTTATGTTTGATACCTTAATGGGAACTTTTACTTAAAAAGTGGGGTTCGATTAGTCATTTCACTTTGTTGCTAGATACTTACTTTTACATAAATGTGTGAAAACAGAAAATCTCTAATGAGTGGTAAAATTTTTATGTAGAATATTTTCATCTCAGTGTATCTTAATATATTAAACTACAACAGAAAAATTAAAGATCTGAAAGAGATACCTGCATTCCACTATTAAGAAATTATGCTCAACAGCAGATGCAAACTACCTGAATGTTCATCAGTAGATGAATGGATAAAGAAAATGTGGTTTATAAACATGATGAAGCATTATTTTGCCATAATAAGGAAGGAAATCTTGCCATTATGACAACATAGGTGAACCTAGAGGACTATGCCAGAGTGAGATAAGCCAGTCACAGGAAAAATACTGCATGATTCCACTTACATGGGGCATCTAAAATAGTCAAATCTATCTATTTTTATTTATCCTTATTAATAAGTTTGTATGTCTTTAGATAAAATATCTGGCCAATAAAAGCAAAGTCTCATTATTCAGCAGAAAGTGCAAAAATTTCTCTCTGATAGTTTTTAATTTCTTAAAGATGTAGATGAATTTCTTGTCTCTATTTTTGCTAAATTTCTAGGCATATGCTAGAAGTAAAATGTAATTTAGAGGAATAAATTTCTTTTCAATTGCTCACTTGCTTGTTGAATAAATATTTTTGTTAAGTATCAAAATTGTATTACTTTGGGGAATGTTACTTAGGACAGTAATTCTTAAATTGCAAAATGTAATATCTTTTTATCATCACTAAAGATATTATAATTTTTTTATCTAAAGCTCTAAAATTAAAAATTTAAAGTTACATAGAAAATCATTTCATTCATATGTAAAGGATAACCATAGACTAAAATATTATAATCATTTTTATAATGAAGGAATTTACTCTGTGAAACAATTAGGATAATTTATGTAATATAAATAAAAAGATATTGAAGACAATGAGATATGTCTCATAAAATGTATGTTTAACAAATCTCAGTCATTTATTGTAAAAGACTTCTGTCCTAAATTAAAATGAAGACAATAACTCACTAAAGTACATGTGATAATTTATTCTATTATCTCAATGCCTGTCTTGATCATATTTTTTTAGATGGATGATAAAATTGCTTAAGAAAAAAAGGTAAAATATCTAGTGGATATATAAATCACATAATCATGAGTCAATAAGAACTCATGTTGGATTTTCAAGAGTTTTCTTTTTTTCTAAAACTAGTAGACTAAAGAAGGTTATCTTTGCAAGGTTGTTAGAAATACCCACCACAAAAATACTGCACATAAGGTACTGAGGGCTTTTTGATGTTTTACAGTTTAAGATTTCTTTTCTTCCCATGTGTAAAGAAACAAATCTAGAGCATATTGTACATTTATGTTAGTTTTCTTGTTATAAATTTACTGATGGATAAGTATTGTCTCTTCAGGCTTGATATAATGTCTGATTCTTTGGTATGTATACTGACATAAATGTAACTCACTCAAAATTTCTATGCCTTTATTTGGTATTATTAATTTTCATTGATTTATTCAATAAATAAGTGCTTATTTAGTATCTGCTGTCCTAACCGTGGTTCTTCAGAAAGCAAAGCCTCAGACAAAAGCTAGTGTGCTTCTATCCTTTTCAGGAAATAGAGTCCCAGGGAGCAGAAGTGAGGGAATACAGCAGTAAAGAAGGAATGGAGAGAGAACCAATGCAGGGCTACATAATCTGGCTACCGCTGAGGGTCAAGGATAAATTTTTGCTTCATTTTGTGCACTGCTTCGTGAGAGCATATGTAAATAATTACTTCTCCAGACAGTCTGATAAGGGGAAATAATTTATTCACTAGCTTCTGTCTCTTTATGGTGAGATTGTTCATTTCCATACATTTCTGAATTGTACATGCCAGAGCATAAAGAACACTAGGGCATCTCACTGAATCAGTTTCAGTGGGGAAGCCCAGGGATTAGTAGGTAAGACAAGCACAGGGTGGGCAAGAGGTAAGGTGTTGTCAGGTTGCACCCTGTGAAGTGAGTCATACAAACGTGGTTACTCCAATGGCAACTGTGGCTAGTGTAAGAGCCCAAATCCCCAGAGACTAGATCTCCAGAAGACCTAAAACTAAGAGGACCTAAACTGGAGGATATATCAGGGAAGAATACAGACAGATATTCTTGCCTTTTTTGGAGTTTGCATTCTGGTAGAGGGAGAAAGGCAATAAAGAAAAACATATAAATAACTTATATCCCATAGTAGATCAGTGCCATGGGAAAAATTGAACAGGTAAGAGATGACAAGGAATGTTTGGGTGCTGGGATTCAATTTTAAATATGATGGTGAGGTTTGGTCTCTAATGTCACTGAGAAGGTAACATTAGAATAAAGGCAGTTGGCACACAGTCCCTGGTTGCTGGCAAATCAGTAGGAAGCAAGTGTGGCAGGAATAGTGTAGTCCAGTGGGGATGGGAGGAATTGGATGAGAAAAGGGACACCAGATAAGGCAGGGCCTTAGAGGACTGTGCAAGAATTTCATTTTTTACTCTGAATAAAAGGGAGAACCCCAGCAGTGCTTCAAGCCAAAAAGCATTATATGAATTACATATATTGGATTTTGGCTTCTTGCTGGAGAAGAGACAAAAGGAAGTAAAGGGCGGGAATAGAAAGGCAAGAAAAAAAGCAATTTGAGTATTCCAACTAATTTCAAATAGTTCTGTGATTCAAGATAAAAATAATTTGATAAGCTTTTTGATATCAAGATACCATTTGCATAGCAGAAGAATAAATTTTAACATATCACATGATTATGTGTGTGTGTTTATGTATGTACTAAATATGTGGGAAGTTTTGTTTTGAAATTTGGAATCTGATTCACTCATTTTTATTTTTGAGAATAATGAAAACAATCCTTTTTCCTTCAAATTTTTTAAAATATGGATTTTTTTACCATGTAAAATAAACTTCTGAATTCTCTAACTGAGGAAGTGGGTGCCTTTAAATATGATGCTAATTTTTCTTAAGGAAATACCTCTCAAAGTCAGTTTGTTTCTAATGTCTAATTTGTTGTTCAAATTTTAAAGTGCTTTAAAATTGAGTTTAAAGTTCACTGTTACATATTTATATAGAAAGAAATTTATATTTTAAGGGCCATTATTAAAAAATATTACATAGAAAAACATAGGCTTTTGCTATATTTTCCATTTAACTTTATGGCAAAGTTGAGGAAGACGGCAAATCACACTGCCATGTGTGTACCTATGCAACTATCTTGCATGTTCTGCACATGTACCCCAAAACCTAAAATGCAAGAAAAAAATATAAAAAAAAAATTCCTCATAATCTGACATGAAAGATGTAATAGTTTGAAAATTCTCCCTCCATTATTATTTATTGTTGTGGCTACACTATTAATTATATTTTAATTGAAACCAAATTTTATGAAGAATAGATTTTACAAATAATTTACTTTAAATTATTTATAATTTACATGATTTGGTAATTTTATCCCTGAAAGTAAAGCAGAACTATATATTTTGTTTATAATTATCAAAGTTATTCTATAACAACTGTAATTAATATATAAAACCGTTAATAGAAACTATTTACTTACAGAAAACATCCATTTTTTTCTCCTTATTTTCTTTTTGTGTTTTTTTGTTTTCTATTCACTTTCAAAAGGAAAACTAATTTGTTTCCTTTAAATGAGAAAATTTCACATATTTTTCTTATTTTGTTAGATGATTTTCACCATATCTCTTACTATTTGATTTCTTTAGTCTTCCTTTATAAACTATTGTAAAGCTAATCAGCATTAATGAGATTATATTTTAAATTATTCTTCTAATTAGTTCTCCCTTTGTGAAATGTCATTTATCCCATGAATTAATTAATTTTCTATGAATATGCATGACATATTTTTCTAGGAAGTCCATTTAATTTAGTTTGCTGATTGCACTGCTAATCACCTAGATAATTTTTGGTTATCCTCATCAAATAATGTTTACTGAGACTTATGTTTATGAAATACTACTATGACAGGTGCTGTAAGAGCCCTGTGTGGCTTCATCTGCTATGATTCACACTTGCTATGTCTATTTAATTTTCCATGCTTTGTTTTTTTCTCTCAGGCATAACTTGATTTCTCTGATACTTTAGATGCAATCAAGTATTTAGTGGTCAGAAGTCTCACTTTATAATTTCAGTGATTGTCTATGTTTTATCTGTCCAGAAGCTTTTCCCCTTTTGGGGGTGATATTAAACTCTCACATCTTTAGGGGACTACTTAATTCTCCTTTTACCATATTCCATTTACTCCAACCCTTGGTTCCATGTGGTTGTTAAGTGGCTGGTTAATAGAAGTAGCAGAATCATTGGCCAGTGGCAGTAAGCATGTGACTCAAACCTAGCCAATCAATATTCTTCCCTAGGTTTGTTTTTCTTCGTTGGAATAAAAACCAATGCTATGAAAGGAGTGGCACAGGTTATCACTTTTCCAACTGTTAAATTTTTCTGAAACAGTTATTTTGGTGTGAATGTGGATGTGTATTTTACTAGGAATCCCATCTAATTTAGTTTTCTGGTTGCATTGCTATCTACCTAGATTAAAGAAGTTAACCAGCAGATGAAAACGAAATAAAGAATCTTCAATAAAAAGGTATTTTGATGATGTTTTCAGCTCTGGAGCTAATCATCTTTGAATCTAACCTGAACCAGGCCATTTCTTTGGTTTAGTGATATGAAGACAACAAAGTCCTTGTTTTACTAAATTGCTCCTGACTCTGTACTTTTCTACTTGAGTGGAATTAGTTTGGGTTGCTTAAATATATGGTGACCAATCATTACATAGTAAATAACATTAATGAGTTTACATATATCATGGCTAGAGCCTACATGCTTAACTCTACAGTTGGAAAAGAGAGGGATGATAGACTTTAGCACTACCTGAGCATCATCCCCTTACTCTTACTAGCAATCAGAGATGTGATCTTTGGCTCATAATACAGTTTGAATTCGCTTTCCTCCTCTGAAGGAAGGAATTGACATGACGAACAAAGGAGTTTTTAGCATTGCCAGGAGGATATTTAAAAAGCACTTTAAAGGCAGCAAAAGAAAAGCACCAATAATAAAAAAGTTATGTAAGTAATATATAATCCCTTACTCGTGACACTGGTAGTTCTTTGCTTGTGCTCTTAAAATAATATTAAATCATTATTATCAAGAGACCAAAATTTATAAACCAAGTTTGGCCTTCAAGCAAGTTCACAATTGCCTCTCTAGGCAAGAATGCTGGCTTTTTTTCTTACTTTTCTGCTTGCCTTGTAACTTGAAATTGTACTCATAGTGTGGCAATGAACTTGTAATAGTCAGCTTTTGAATTACTAGACATCTCCTTGGCATTAAAAAACATTCCAAAGCCTCCGGTACAGTATATTGATTCATTTTAAAACCAACCCAATAATTTTTCTAGTGCAAGAATGGAATGAATATTCTTTTATTTAAAAACTAAAGAATGTATGACCAAATAGTTTCAGATAATACTTGAGAGCTAGTTCCCTTGGGTACAGTTTCTACTTTTTCAATTGTTTTGGAGTAGGAAATATAAGAATAAAAGATGAAGTACTTGCAGGCTTCTTCAATAAGACATCTCTTATTGCTATAAAACTACCTTGGGCTAATTCCACACTAAAACTGACAGAGCATGAGACTTAAGAAATTACATTTTTAAAAAGACCTAAAATGCCAGTTTTAAATCACGGTATAAACCACCAAACTAAGTTTTAGAGTTTTGAAATAAGCAAAATATCAACTGTCTAATGAAATTTAAGATATACAACTATGAGCTTATCTCCAATAAAATTCTAGATTGATATTCACGTTTCCAAAAATGTTGAATTAATGACTAATTAAGTGAAAAAAAGGTACATTTCAGAATTTATAAAATATCGTTGGTGCCAAGTGAATTGTTATACAATTTTAAATTCTATGCTTTCAGAGTGCTAATTGTTATAATGACCTGTTTCTTATTCCTATAGACTTCATTTACACTTTGGCTTGTGTTTTAGGCAGAAATTGGTACTGGAGCTTAGGAAATGATTCTTACGGCATTTAGGACAGATTAGGAAAACAAAGTCTTTATGAGAGCTAGGATTTTTGTCTACTTTGCACATTGCAGACAGTGAATTAAGCATGTTCAAAGAGGGAACACAGTATAAAGTTGATAAATACATGAATGAAGTGGGAAGTGGACAGAAGAAAATTATTTTCCAAATTGTATACAGATAACACACTAGGGAAACGTTATCAAATCTGAGGTTTCAGTAAAACAAAATGAATGCATAAAAATATTGGATAAAGTATGGGGAGCAATGAGATGGGTTTGAATAGATCTAAAGTGGTTCAAGGTTTTTCTATTAATAACACTTTTGATCTATTAAAAAACCCAGAATACTATCGATTGGAAATAATTATTGGATTAATATTTTCCTTTGTTAACAATGTTCAAGTAGCACATTATGCACCCCCCATTCCCCAAATGACAAGATATCTTAGAGTTTAAAATAAAGTTTTATACATTGCAGGAAACTTGTCAAGAATGCCTATGTTCCATACATGTGTAATCTTCCCTTGTATTGAACACCTAAGGGCAAAATTATTACTTATTCACAAATAGTCAGTTCTAACACCAACCAAAATAGGCCAAAAATTAGGTTTAAACCTCATTTTCTTTTTTTTTGACTTTTATTTAGGTTTGGGGTACACATGCAGGTTTGTTACATGGGTAAAATGATTACCACTGAGGTTTGGGGGATAAATGATCTTATCACCTCAATAGTGAGCATACTACCCAATATGTAGTTTTTCAACCCACATCCCCTCCCATTCTACTTCTTTTGGTAGTTCCCAGGGTCTGTTGTTGCCATCTTTATGTCTGTGTTTACCCACTGTTTAGTTCTGGCTTATAAATGAGAACATGCACAGACCTCATCTTAATAAGAGAACTCTACAAGTATCTACTGAAAGTGTAACATTCAGTTGGGTATTGTAGGTACAAGATTCCAAAAAATATCTTTGCCCTAATGGGCTGTGTAATCTTTTTGTTGTTATTGTTTTTATTTCAAGTTTTATTTTAGATTTGAGGATACATGTGCAGGTTTGTCACATTGGTCTATTGAGTGATGATGAGGTTTGGGGTGCTGTTGATCTCACCACCCAGGTAGGAAGCCCAGTGCCTGACAAGTAGTTGTTCAGCCCTTGCCCAACTCTTCCTGTCTGCTTATGGATTCCCCACTGTCTACTGTTCCTACGTTTGTGTCCATGTGTACCCAATGTTTAGCTACTACTTGAAAATGAGAATATGCTGTATTTGGTTTTCTGCTCCTGCTTTAAAAACTATGTAATCTTTTGTAGGAGACAAGGAATAATATATAAAACAAGTGAAGAAAAAAGAAAATACTACCAAAATACAGAGTAATGCCTTATAGTATAGTAAACTCATCACAGTCAAAGACTGTGCTCTATGATACAGACAACATCCTCCATTAGACATTAAAGATTTTAGATTAAAAGCCATGGCCTGGCTGTATACATTTTATATTTAAATCATTAAATCACAATAAAGAATTCTTTCTGGTAAAGGTTCTTTCAATATACTATTTAATAAATAATAAAAATAAATTATGTAGTCTATAATGATTATTCATTATTAAAAATGTTTTGTCCTGAATATATTAATGCATGCCAATCAGAAATCCCTATAGCAGAATAAAAGCCAAAATATATTCTCTATTTTTGTTTTCCAAAATTACAGTAACTGCAATTATTATTTATAAACACACAATGAATATTGATTAACTTTTCTTACTTTATTACATTTCTGGTGGAGTAATGCAAATGAATCACCTTTGAAAACAAGATACACGTTACATTTTCACAAAGCCTGAGGAGACACATAACATTTCATTAGATTACTTAATTATCAGAAAATTACCACTAACAGAATAAATGGTAGCATTCCAGTCCACTAAAAAAGATGGGTTTTTATCTCAAAAATGCCATAGATAGGATAAAAAAGCAATTACTTGTCACTTCTGCAAAGGTTGTAATATTCAACTTATTTTAAATGGCAGATTTTTCTAAGGGTTAGAAAATTAGCTGCTAAATAGGTCACAGAGTTTGCAAGCAATTCAGTTTTGTTAGAAATGTTCTCAATCACTTGAAAAAGGCAAAGGACTTCTATAATGTTACTTCTGATCTGGCAGAATTTAATTTTTGTCTGCCTATTTCTATTTATGGTTGTACATGTGTCATTCAATCATTCTTTCACTCGCTGGTTGAGGAAGACTCACCATGTCCTTCAGTATTAAATATTCATTTTCACTAATACAGTAATTTAATGTTAATATAAAAAACCATGCAGAATTATAGTGTGAAATAAAAAATTTGCCTTTCTTTAAAATGTTTCTAATTATATCTATTTTGCTTTAGACATACAGCAATTTTCTGTTTTTCATTAAGACTACTTTTCAAATTTTTATCCCCATGTGAAATCATCACATAGAATCACTCCTACAATTACACTATTCCTCTAACCCATTCATTTCCAATCACCCAGATGGCTAGGTTATGCTTGTTGTTTCCTCAAAATTATATCACCTTCCTCTTTATTGAGAAAAGAGTAGTCTTAAGGAGAATTTCCACGAGTCACACCATTGTGTTCCTCTGGGAGGCCAACACATGGGTAAGGTGTTAGAGTCCATTGCTCTAACATACTCCAGGGATCATTTCTCCATTTTCTTTTTGCTCTTTCATAATTGTTGTTGTTGTTGTTTCTGCTGTACCATTTTCATCAGCATATAAACATATAATTATTTTGTTCATTATAAAACAAAAGTCATTTATCTCATCTCTGCTACTTCAGTGATCTGCCACCATCAGTGAACATGTCCTGCTTCTCTTAATTCATCACGAGCTTCCCCTTAACTTCAAGGAAAAGATTTTCTCATTGGGGTTGCTGTCTACCTCTTCAGCCTCAGTGCTTCTGCTCTAAGTTCCTGACATTCTCAATTCACTTTTTTTCTACTCACTGTGCTTCTGAGATTTCACGCCAGCTGTGCCACCAACTGGTACACACTTTGCTGTGCCTTCCTTCCACCCTACTCCTGTTTATCCTCTTTCCTGTTGTCTGGTTGCCTCTCAGGCATCCTTTAGGCTTTTGCTGACACAGCACTGTCTCAGGGACGTTGATATGGTTTCACTTTGTGTCCCCACCCAAATCTTACCTTAAATTATAGTTCCCATAATCCTCACCTGTCACCGGAAGGGCCAGGTGGAAATAATTGCATCATGGGGTTCGTTTTCCCCATCTTGTTCTCTGTGACAGTGAGTGAGTTCTCACAAGATCTGATTGTTTTTAAGGGGCTTTCCCCTTCTCTAAGCACTCATTCTTCTCACTCCTGTTACTATGTGAAGAAGGACCATGTTTGCCTCCCCTTCCACCATGATTGTAAGTTTCCTGAGGCTTCCCGAGCCATGCTGAACTGTCAGTCAGTTGAACCTCTTTTCTTTGTGAATTACCCAGTCTCAAGTATGTCTTTATTAGCAGCCTGAGAATGGACTAATACGATCTGATCTTCTAGCTAGATTAGTGCCCTGCTCTTGTGTGTGCCTTTCTCTATCACAGCCTGTCCAAGTAATAGAGTGGACATTCTGTAAGGTGAGGACTTTACTTCATTTAACACTGTATTCCTGGCACTTAACACAGGACATGGCACATGTCAGGCAGTCAGAAATATTTGTATTTGAACGGAAAAAGGAAGGAAAAATTGAGGACACTCAATGCTGTTTAGTAAATATTAGCAGGCTATTGAAGAAACAAAGTTTGTCATAACAATATGTTTGTTTGTGAAACATGACTTACAAACTCAGATTATACAGGCTAGCATAATTTCTAATATTTAAAACATTAAAATGTAAAAGCTATAAAATCAATCATTTTTTAACTAAAGGGAAATGCAAAGTTTTCACCTGTTTTCCAAAATTGTTTTATATGGATGACCAAAACGGTGGTGGGTCAAAAACTTAATAAAATTTTACAGCCTTCAAAACCAATGTGTGATTTTCCTAAAAATTTCCTTCTTTTGTGGCAGGTCTCCTCTCTTGAATTTTACCTGTAAGAATATATCTCCCTTTAATTTTTGGGAAAACACTTCTTTTCTTTTTTAAAAATTTGGTACCACAATTTTAAATTTTAACTTCTTGAGCTTTATACATGTTAGTTGTTAGCAAAATATCCCCATCTTAGATCAGGGCTTTTATTAGATTGCACAGTTGTACAAAATGACCCTGACTACCTCATTTAAAATAAAAATCTCCTCACAGTGTCTCTCCTGTTTGTCCTGGTCCTGGGGTCTCTATCACTCAGCTTTATTATCTTCCATGGCCCTTGTCACCATTGGGTTGTTGTGCCATTGGCTTCTTAGTGCCTGTCTCTTGTGTTAGAATATAAGCCGCATGTGGACAAGTGTCTTGTCCATGTTTCTCACCACAGTATCCCAAAGTGCCTTGCGTGTAATGGAGACTTGATTAGATACTACATGAGTAAATGAATCTTCTAGTTCTTCAATCAAAAGAAGCTACCTAACCATTTACCTTCTACCTAATAATAAAATGTTACTTTAAAGTTTTCTTCTCTTTCAAAAGTAAAGTAGGTTTACCATCCATTGAGGTAGCAAAAGGCTAGCATGTTAAATACCCACTTCACTTCTGTAAGTAGAAAAAAACTGAGCTCCTCCATAGTTTTCTGGCTTCTTTGAACTCTATTTTAATAAAAAGTCAGCATTATGCAAAAAAAAAGTCTTTGAACTACTGGCATCTTACACATTTTCTCTTTTGGAGGGCTAACACTTGAAACTACTTGAATAGAAGTAAACTGTCAAAAGACACTGAAAATACTATCTAGAAAATAGAAAATTGCCTTTTGCTACCGGTTCTGATCTCACAAATCTAAATTAATTTTATAAATCAGTTGTGAAATCTAAAATGATTTCATCAATCTGATTAGAGAATAATTTTATTTTTAAATATAAGATTTATATCCATCAGTAAGCCTTTATTCATGTTCAAAGCTATTTGTTATTGTCTGTGACTAACATTACTATGGTCTGAATGATGTTTTTCCCCCCAAATCCATATGTTGAAAATCTAATCATAACCACAATGGTATTAGAAGGTGGGGGGTGGTCTCTGGCAGGTGATTAGATTATGGGGGTGGAGTATTCATGAATGATATCTGTGCCCTTATAAAAGAGGCTCTAGAATGCTGGCTAGCCCCTTCTACCATGTGAGGACAGTGAGAAGTCACCATATTTAAGCCAGATAGTAGGCCTTCACTAGACACCAAATCTGCCAGTACCTAGGTCTTGAACTTGTCAGGCTCCCAAAAATGTGAGAAATAAGTAATAAATATGTCATAGTGTTTCTGGGTTCTGGGGTTCAGGGGAGCCCTCAGTTCCCCTGAGAGCACGTTTCTCCAGGTTCTTGGTCTATCACTCTCTCAAGAATGAGAAAGGAGACCATGGCACAGTGCGCTCATGAAATAAATACCAGACCCCAAAAGTGTTGCAGAAAAGTGATTTATTTAGGCAGAGAGAAAAAAAGGAGAAGGAAAGAGAAAGAAATGGCTAGTTCTCACACTGAAGGAGAGAAAGAAAAGCCACACTCAAACTGAGTGAGAAGGGTTCCCGGAGGGAGAAAACCAGAGAAGGAGAACTCTCCTCAAAGTGAGAGAATCCAGAAAGATGGAATCCAGGGGAGGAAAGACAGCTTCCACACTGGGTGGAAGGGGGACCCCAGAGGGTAAATCCAGGAGGGGAAAGAGAGCTCCCACTATGTGGGAAGGGATTCCAGAGAGCTGGAAATCCAGTGTGGGTGAAGGAGTAGGGGAATTTTCCTGGGAGAAATTTCCATCTCCCCAAGTTCCTCTGGTCAATGAAAGCAGTTCCTTTAAACTTCTGCTGGGGTGATTGACTCTTAGTTTCTTCCTGTGCTGGTGAAACTTAAACTCTTAAATTTCCCAGATGAAGACCAATGAGAGGGGGAGAAAATATGGCACTGGGAAGTTTTTGCCCTAGAAACTACGCCCCCTCATGGACCTAGTAAAAGAACACATTCCCTCAATAGCAGCCAAATGGACTGAAACAACCATGTATTTTAAATCATTGCCCACCAGTACGTTAAGACATTTTTAATGTTCTGAAGGTAACGTAACTTCTAATCCATAGTCAGCTACATATTGACCATCATTGTTAACTAAATAAAAAAGCTTTATTAGAGAGAAGATACTGTATTCACTTAAGATTATTTTTCCATCCTGTTTTATTTAAACATATAATTCTCCTCTAAGTCATAAGTCATATTCTTGAAAAACTCAGGATTTCACAGCAATTCTTAGTCCATCTGCCTATTCTACAACCAGTGAATGACAAATTAACCATACTTTATTTAAGCTGAGTTTTATTATAGACATTGAAAGGCTACTGTCCTACTATAAACCTGCTATAAAAACAATATGAAGACTTGGAAGTTTATAGAAATCTAAAATCAAAAGGAGCAGGTCTGATATCCTATACTGGAGATGTTAAGTGCCAAAGGGCTCTGTTGTGATGAAATTCATTTTCCTTTTCCATGGAAAAACTGGTTTTCAAAGCTTGAGTGACTTTATGGTCAATATCGTATTGCCATCCTTATCGTCATCTTTGTGCAAACAACAACCTGTCAGAGAGCTACTATATGCCAGATTGCTTTTCATTTAATACACATTTTGTCTAAACCTTATTACACGTGGAAAGTTGACAGTCATAGCATTTTCATTTAGATGACAGTTAAAAAATTGATAGAGTAGGCCCTAGACTCGTGTAAGGCTCTTTTCACAACACTCAGCTAAAAAGCATCATTGTGATTTCAGGTAATAACCATCAGGCTAAAATAATCACATACTTCTCAGGCCCAAGAAGTTTACTTAAATGAGTAAAGCAAAGCAGATGTTGGATTATTACAGAGAAGAGCACCCAAGCCCCTTGTATAGGGCAGCAATTCTTCAGGTCCTACCAAGGGTTGTCACGTGTGAATGTACATGTAAGGTTTCTGATTTTGTAGCTTTCCAGGAAAGGCCAGAAACCTGGATGATTGTGGGTATACAGACTTATATGTAAGTTACAACACACACACACACACACACACACACACACACACACACACTTATGATTTTGGAAGGCAATCAAAATCATGTTCAAAAAAATAATGTGAGAGACAAATGCAATATACAATATCTGGGGGAATTAGGTGGTAACCTCCTCATTATATTAATAAGATTAAAACATTTTGAATAAATTTTACTGAATTTATTACCAGAGCAGATGTTCAAAACTTTTGTGCAAAGTAAGTGTAATTCAGCCTCTAGCACCTATTCATATTTTTGGATAACAGTTTCTATATATCTTCCTTTTTCTTCGTATTGTACTTTTTGGACCTCTTGAAAGAATATCACCAGGACCAAGACTTGTACTAGAAAATCACTTGAGGCCTCTTGTAAACAGAAACAAATTTGACATCTTTCTCTCCTGGGGTGAAAGCAACTAAACAGAAGCAGAGCTGTCTAGTCAGAGGTAGAACATTTTTTCCTCCCTCTATCCCTTATTAGGTATTGGTTCTCTCAGATGAAGAAAACTGGAAGTGGCAAAAAGGACTCTTTCAGTTCAGCTTTGGCTATGTTTTAAATATGGGCACATGTAACCTAAGTTATGTTTTAAAACTGAATAGGAACAGTGACTAAATGTATAAAGATGGATATTATAAGTGACCGCTTTCCATACAGAGTGCTTACTTATACTGATTTCTTATCCCCCCTCCTACTCATGTGGGTGAGAAGCACATACACTTCTTTTCATGACGCTTTTGAGTAAGTTAGCAAATGAGGCTGATGAATGTGTAGTTTTCCCTCTGAAATTATACAACAATAATTCTGTGATAATTTAAAGAAAATCTGGTCTATAGATGAATCACCTGACTAAACTCTGTCTAGATATGGAGATATTTTTTTGCCATGCCTTTTTAGCTTCTGCTTCAAGTTTTACATTTTTGGATCAAAGTGTGCATTTGTACTTGGTGCTTTTTAATCTCTCTTCTTACCTTTAACATTTTTATTCATACTTTGTGCCTTGTTTCTGTCTCATCTGTGGTATACAGAAATCTCACAGTGAAGAATCTCTTTTCTTAAACTCATCCCTTTAAACCTTCTAATGATGTCACAAGAAATAAAAAGAAAATAAAAACAGCTTAATTCTTAAGTTACCATGTAAAAATTAAATTGTATCTATTTTAGATAAATCATGATGGTTACTGGTGAGATTTAGTGTCCGTCTTTGCATTGAAAACATTTGAAATACAAACTTAAAATTACTAAATGGTTAAATACAAGGAAAAAGGAAATAAGTTTTTAAATTAAATAATTTAAATAAAAGAAAAAATATTTTATAACAATTTTAACAGGTTTATATTAATGTCCAGCTATACAGTTTGGGGGAATGAAGAATCTTTCCTACCTAAACAAGAATAGTAAGAAATAATTACACACTGCATGAAATCAGAATTCAACTGTCAGTTACAATTATCATTATCTTCTAGAGAGGAGAAACCAGGAAGCAATAGATATTCTTGTTTCATTAAAGACTCCATATATGAAATAACTCTTTTAACTTCTTTAGCTTTCTTCCTTTGATCTACCATGAAATCCTTATAAGAAAGTAACTAGACAAATTTTCTTTTAAAATTTCACTGGCTTTCTGTGTTTGAATTTTTTACAAATTATAACATGTTTTTAACTTCTTTTTAATGTTGAGGTTAACTGGAATTAGCATCTTCAAAATTATTTGCATATTCTGAAAAGAGCAAGAAAATGTGATTATTGAAAATATATCTGTAACATACAGAGTAATGAAATGATAACTGCAAAGAGAATTTTGAAAAAATGATTATTGTTTTCAGATGAAATAATCATTTATGTAGTTCAAATTTGTTTCCTCTTTTCTTATTTTTACTTACATTTAATCACTTTTAAGTCTTCACTCAAACATTTAACCATCTGAAGTTCTACAGATGAAATTAATGTCATCCTTTTTGCCTTGCCAATATACCAAAATGGTACTCCATTTCTTTATATTTTGTCTCCCTATCTGGTTTTAGCTCAAAGAAAATTTGCATGGAATTCCAAATTTAGGAACTTAAAAGACTAAATCGTTCTGATCATCTCCTTACTCAGAGATAAACTGGGTTCAATAGGGCCTATATCTCATTGAACTCCGGTTGCAATATTTAACAAATAAAAATATAAGTGTGAATTTCAGATAATTTTTAAACATAAGTATGTTTCAGTTGCTTTTAGTAAACATATGTCCCAAATATTTTTGGGACATGAGGTATGTTATGCTAAAAAAAAGTGATTTGCTGCTCGTGTGAGATTCAAATTTAATTGGTCTTGTATTTTTATCTGGCAACTCCACCTTGAGCGTTTTGGGCATTAAAGCAGATAATTTAGCTGACAGCTCTGAAAATGGGGATACCCGACAATTATTTATTCTTGCCAAATCCTGTGAACTCTTAAAGAAACCTGTTTTAGGGAGGGATAACATTAGGAGAAGTACCCAATGTAGATGATGTGGGGATGGAGGCAGCAAACCACCATGGCATGTGTATACCTACGTAACAAACCTGCATGATCTGCACATGTACCCCAGAACTTAAAGTATCATAATAAAAAGAAACCTGTCTCATTGCTTTAAATCACCATTGCTTGTTTAAAAGCCTGATATATAGTAATAACATTAGTAATGCATGTAATATAGAATAAAGTGTGTGTGCATGCGTGCACATGTACACATGTTCAGAAGCTGGTGTTGAGGATTAGTTAGTATGAAAAGGGGTGGTTTCTACATTAGGAAAGTGTTACATTCCACCTCCTTTTTATCTAGATATTTCATCATCATTTTACTGCTGTCCACTGCTGTCTGGAATTAATGACCTCACAAGACCTTGGTAGACATTCTATTGCATACTTCTTTCCTCAGAGAACACTACAGAAAATCATTTCTAGAAAACAATAGGTGTAATATCATTAAAAAACTCTAAACTGAATTTTTACTATTTCCCTTATCACTTTGCCACCCTCAGAACCACAATAACTTAAATTACTTTTAAGCCCTGTTTTGAGAATAGCTGTCATCAGCATCAGTTTCAAGTCCTTTGTAAGTATATATGTAAATAAATGATATATAATTAAGTGTAATGCACTTATAATGTCTGTAAATAAAACATGTTAATGTTACGCTGGAGCACAGGTGAGCAAACAATGGCCACTGGGCCAAATACAGCCCACCACCTGGTTTTGCACACCCCACCCATGAGCTAAGAATAGTTTTCGCATTTCGAGATGTTTGGGGAAAAAAATCAAAAGAATTATGTTTTGTGATAAATGAAAAGTATATGATATTCAAATTAAATATGATGTTATTGGAATATAGCCATGTCCATTCATTTACATATTGCTCGTGGTTGCTTGACATTATGTAATAGTTAGCTTCGCGGGTCCACTCTACTATACTCAAGTACTTAGTTATTTAATCAAACACCAACCTAGGTGTTGCTGTGAAGATATTTCATTGATACGGTTAACATCTTGAAGGAACTGACTTTAAGTAAAGGAGATTATCTTTATTAATGTGGATGGGACTCACTCAATCAGTCAAAGGCCTTCAAAGGAAAGCTGAGGTTTTCTAGAAAAAAAATTCTGCCTTCAGACTGTAGCATTAACTACCAGAATTTCAGGCCTGCTGACTTACCCTATGGATTTTAGACTTGCCAGCCCACAATTGTGTGAGCCAATTCCTTTTACATTACAACAGCAGATTCGAATAATTACAGCAGAGAATGTATGGCCTACAAAGCTGAAAATACTTACTTTCTGGTCCTATACAGAAAAATTGGCTGATCCCTGTGTTTGACACAGATGAAACTGGAGCTAAATCATTTTCCTTCCTTCATCTATTCCCTTTTGTATTCAATTAATATTTATTGATGCCTATGTAGCAGGAATAGCTACGTAGCAATAGCATCAACAAGATAAACTTTCTATCCTGGTGTATCAAACAGGCTGGACTGGAAACAGATCATGAAAGTGGCAATGCTGTGAAGGTACTGGTAGGTAAGCAGGGGTGCTGCATGAGAACACTGGAGAGACATCTAGTGCAAACCACCCCTGCCTAGGAAAGCTAAAAAACTGTACCCTCAGAGTGAAACACACATGTGAACTGAACATCCTACTTTGCCTTGTTTATTTTAAGTAAGTGCATGTTTGGATATGAGCCTGCTGTCCATGTGTTTTGAGCTTCAGAAAGGAAATTCAGATATTATCTAACAGAAGTCACCACCACTGCTTGCATGACAGGTGGGTAATCATATCAATTAAGCAGTTAGGATGTAACACAGTATAGAATGAGGGAGACTGTGAAGTCTCAGAGCATGCAATCTTCAGGTTTTGACATTTACATTGGAAACATTCAGAAAGGCATGGTGCATGCCAAACAAAGCAGATTTTTGGGTTTCAAGTGCTGCCAGTTTAAAATTTCTTAGGTAAAACCTAGCTCTTCTCATTTCATAAGTGGGAATTAAAACCCGATGATCTTAGGGGATTTGACTGAAATCTTTCCATTTGCGACAGTGATCAGACTGGAATTGGATTTGGTCTTTTGGTTACCACTACAATTTTTTTAGTTACCACTGGAATTAGTCTTTTGGTTACCATTGCAATTTTCTGTCTTCCTTCTGTGGAGGATACCTGAGGATGTGTTAGGACAGGATTGTAAGACAAGAAAATGGAAGTCAAAGTTAGGCTGGAGAAGAATCTCACATTTATGATCGAGTTTATCTCCAAGCAATCCATTAATTATACATGTAGACATTTACGTAACTGCCTATGTCACCGGCTAGAACTATGCCAGGTGTCTTGACATTTCAAGAAAGCAGGTGAAAAACAGTGTCTCATTGTGGTTTTATTTTGTATTTCTCTAATTAGTAATAAACACACTTCCATACATTTACTGGCCATTTATTTCTACTTCTGAGAAATATATGTGTTTTGCATAGTTTTCCATAGGTCATTTTGTCGTCTTCTTATTGATTTATATGAATTAAAAATATTCTGCATAGTAATCCTTTATCTTTGGGGTGTGTGTGTGTGTGTGTGTGTGTATGTATGTGTGTGTATATATATATATATGTATGTGTGTGTGTGTGTGTGTATATATATATATGTATGTGTGTGTGTGTGTGTGTATATATATATATATGTATATATCTTTTTCCATTCATGGCTTCTCTTTCTGCTTTCTTTATGGTATTAAAATTATTAATGAAAGCATTTTTGTGTCATTTATCTTTTCAAAATTGTTACACATTATTGGTACCTTATTTTAAGAAATCCTTCTTTACCTTCAGATCATAGGGAAATTTTTTTATATACTCAGCTAAAGTAGCTTTCTTCTCTTTCATTTCTAAGACCCACTTGTAATTGATTTATTTGTATGGCCTAATGGGAGAGGTATGTTTGCTTTTTCCCATGTGGATAACTAATTACCCTTGCATAATTTGTTAAACTGTTTATCCTTGTCCCATTGATCTTTACTGCCAACCCTTCAATAAATCATGTTTCTCTCTGTGTGTGGTTTGTTTGTGCTATATGCAGTCTGTTTTGCTGGCATCATTTTTCAATTTGTATGTCAGTGTGACATTGTTTTAATTCTTACAGATTTAAAATAATTTTTCATTTCTGGAAACAAAAAATCCTCTCACTTTGTTTTATTTAAATGTGGGGTTTTTTTGGTAAAATTTTTTCTTCTATGTAAAATTTAGAATCAGCTCATTAAATTTTACAAAATAGAATTGAAGTAATTTTGATTGGAATTGAATTGAAGCTGTAGATCAATTGGAGCAGAATTGAAATATATACAAGATAATGTTTCAGTTCAAAAAGATGAATCTATCTCTGCGTATTTAATTATGTGCCTTACATAGAATGAGATACTGTAGTTTTTAACAAAACTTAGTATCTGGAAGAACATCCCCCAACCAACCCAACACACAGAACTTACTCTTCAGAGTCAGGAAGGCTTGTCTATTCTGATATTAATCAATGCCTTTCAATTTCTCTGAGTTTGTCCTGCTATTTTCAGCCTTCACAAGTGGAATGCCTAGATGATTAACTTTAGAATTTCATCTTTACTAATACAAACATTTAAGGGTATAAGTTTTCCTGTATTTACTATTAATAATTTATTTGCATCAAATAGCTTTTTGTGTAAACATTTTATTATTGAGTTCTAAATACCTTATATCTTTCATTGTAGTTTCTTCCTTGATCTTTAATGACTGTTTATACTTATTGAAAGTACATTTTTTAATTATGCCAAAATATTTTATTATAATTACCTTTTGGTTTTTGATTTTTAATATAATTGCATTTTAGTCAGAAAATATGACCTGTATGATATTAGATTTGCTTTTTAGCCCAGCTAATGTCAATTTTCAGGGATATTTCTTGTGATTAGGGACAATGTATATTCTATGATGGTTTGGGTCAGTGTTGATTATTAATTTTGTTATTCTAATCTTTTACATCCTGAGGTAATTTGTCTAATTGTTCTATGAAATACTGAGAAAGATAAGCTAAAATTTCATAATTGTATTTATCTGATAACAGAGTCCTTAAATCTGTGCTAGAGTTTGGAACTTGTACACCGAATTACTATTTTACTTGTGGTTTAAAATTTGCATGCGTAACTCATGTATGACAACACAATGACCTTAAAACATTGCTGCTTGCAACTTTTTTCCTATTATTCTATTGCTTTTATATATTTTAATTCTACCTTTTGCTTCTTTTTAGTGCCACAAAGTTTTTGTTGTATATATTGTCAATATTTATTTATATTCATTTATATATTTACCCTTTAAGCACCTCTTTTTTGCATGTTAGTTTATGCAAGTGAATCCCTTTATTCCAGTTAGAAATTTATCCCTTAAATTTTTTTTTAGTAAAGATCTGTTGGCGAAAAACTATTTTTTGACATTAATTTTTAATTTGACTCTCAATTTAAAAAATGCAATTCAGTGACTTTCCATTGTTTCTTTTGAAAATTAAATTCTCAACTTTTATTTAAGATAATTTATTATTTTTTGTTGAATTTAAGGTTGTATATTTGTCTTTGTTCTATATTACTATGATGTTTCTGTATTTATGTGTGTGTTTATGTATATATGTATAAATAAATTGCTACCCAAAATACCTATTTCTTCATTTTCAAATTTAATTGATGATTTAAAATAGTCTCTTGCTTCTTATTCATTTTCTCAGTGTATTAAAACTTTAAGCATAATAAGGCACATGTACTTTTCTTTTCTTTTTTTGCTTTTTTTTTTTTGAGACGGAATTTCGCTCTTGTTACCCAGGCTGGAATGAATGGCATGATCTCGGCTTACCGCAACCTCTGCCTCCTGGGTTCAAGCAATTCTCCTGCCTCAGCCTCCCGAGAAGCTGGGACTGCAGGTGTGCACCACCATGCCCAGTTAATTTTTTGTATTTTTAGTAGAGACGGGGTTTCACCTAGTTGACCAGGATGGTCTCAATATCTTGACCTCGTGATCCACCTGCCTCGGCCTCCCAAAGTGCTGGGATTACAGGCGTGAGCCACCGCGCCCGGCCGCACACGTACTTTTCTTTTTATTATACTTAAAGTTCTGGAGTACAGGTACAAAACATGCAGGTTTGTTACATACATGTGCCATGGTGGTTTGCTGCATCCATCACCCCATCATCTACATTAGGTATTTCTCCTAATGCTATCCATTCCCTATGCCCCCATTCCTTTCTATATGCCCCCAGCCCTCACCCCGACTAGGCCCCGGTGTGTGATGTTCCCTTCCTTGAGTCCATGTGTTCTCATTGTTCCACACCCACTTATGAGTGAGAACATGCGGTGTTTGGTTTCTGTTCTTGTGTTAATTTGCTGAGAATGATGGTTTCAAGCTGCATCCATGTCCCTGTAAAGGACATGAACTCATCCTATTTTATGGCTGCAGAGTATTCCATGCCTCACATTTTCTTTATCCAGTCAGTCAATGATGGACATTTGGGTTGGTTTCAAGTCTTTGCTATTGTGAACAGAAAGCCAGAAAGCACACCTACTTTATGTGTTTGATAATTTTAATATTTGAAGTCATTAAGAATATTACTGTTTTTTTGTGATTCCTGTTTGTCTTTACTATTGGTGCCTTTTTTTTTTGCAAGTTTTAATATTTTGTGGCTGTAGTTGTCATTATTTTTGTTTCTCCTTGTAAAAGTAATTTCCAAAGATAATATATCACCCAGGTCTTAGGGCATTACCAACTTGCAGAGATTCAATAAAAGTTACTGTCTTGAAATTATTTTTATACTATGTAGGTAGTGTTAGTTTGGGCTGAAAACCCATAAAGACTAGAAGATAGTTACATATTTTTATGAAATATTTTGTCTTTCCATCAACCCTGTGCTGTTGAGAGAGGTGATTTTCTTAGCACGCGCACGCATGCAAATTGAAATTTCCAGTTCACCATTATACTTTCAGCCATAGGATTTCACTTTTATCTGTAGATGGGAAAATCTATTTGGTTCTTTACTGGAAATATGTTCTAAGATTTCTCTCCTGTCCCTAAACATATTTCCCATCAGTTTGAAAGCTCAAGTTCACTAGTGAAACAAATTTTATCAAGGTGAAAAGCATTTTTGTGCTCTGTTTATCTCTTTGAATTCTTAAGTTCACTTAGCTTTTGGCTTCTGTGTTTTTTTTTTAGTTCATTAAAATTAAAACAGTTTTTCTCATTGTTTTCTCCTTTTTAATCATTCTTGGCAAGAGAATAAGTATGTCTGGCTTATCATTTTTTGTCAGAAATAGTTACCTCGAATTTCAAAAGCTTTATCTCTGTATAGCTTGTTGCTGTTTTTTTAAAAAAATTTTAATGCTAGTGCCTAGAGGTTTATAATATTCACATTACAAGTATATTATACCCGATTATCATTATATGGTATTGCTTTTTAATCTTTTTAGTGGTTTTTACTTTAAATTCCATCTTGTTTAGGATTGATTTTTTTTTTTTTGCTATATTTACCAGGTATTTCTGTGCACCTTTATTTTTAACTTCTAATAAATTTCAAAAACCGTCTTACAGCTGGGGTTTGAATCTTAATAGGAAAATTCAATTTATACACATTTACTCTAATGACTTAAATGGCTTATTTTACTTATTAAGTTATGCTCCATCATTTATTTCACACAGTTTCTTTTATAATTTCTTTTTTTTTTTTTTTTTGGTTATTATACTTTAAGTTCTGGGATACATGTGCAGAGCTTGCAGGTTTGTTACATAGGTATAATATGCCATGGTGGTTTGCTGCACCAATCAACCTGCCATCTAGGTCTTAAGGCTCACATTCATTAGGTAACCGTCCTAATGCTCTCCTTCCCCTAGCCCCCCCCACCCCTCAACAGGCTCTGGTGTGTGGTGCTTCCCTCCCTGTGTCCAGGTGTTCTCATGGTTCAACTCCCATTTATGAGCAAGAACATGTAGTGTTTGGTTTTCTGTTCCTGTGTTGGTTTTCTGAGAATGATGGTTTCCAGCTTCATGTTCCTGCAAAACACATGAACTCATCCTTTTTTTATGGCTGGATAGTAATCCATTGTGTATATGTGCCACATTTTCTTTATCCGGTCTATCATTGATGGGCATTTGGGTTGATTCGAAGTCTGCCATTGTAAACAGTGCTACAGTAAACATACGTGTGCATATGTCTTTATAGTAGAATGATTTATAATCCTTTGGGTATATATGAAGTAGTGGGATTTCTGAGTCAAATGGTATATCTGGTTGTCGATCCTTAAGGAAGGCCACATTGTCTTCTACAATGGTTGAACTAATTTACATTCCCACCAACTGTATAAAAGCATTCCTATTTCTCCCCATCCCCTCCAGCATCTGTTGTCTCCTGACTTTTTAATGATCTCCGTTTAAACAGGCTTGAGATGGTATCTCATTGTGATTTTGATTTGCATTTCTCTAATGACCAGTGATGATGAGCTTTTTCTCATAAGTTAATTGACTGCATAAATGTCTTCTTTTGAGAAATGTTTGTTCATATCCTTTGCCCACTTTTTGATGTTTTTTTTTTTTGTAAATTTGTTTAAGTTTTTTGTAGATTCTGGATATTAGACTTTGTCAGATGGATAGATTACAGAAGTTTTCTTCCATTCTGTAGGTTACTCATTCACTCTGATGATAGTTACTTTTGCTGTACGAAAGCTCTTTAGTTTAATTAGATCCTGTTTTGTCAATTTTGGTTTTTGTTGTAATTGCTTTCAGTGTTTTAATCATGAAGTCTTTGCCCATGCCTGTGTTCTAAATGGTATTGCTAGGTTTTCTTCTAGGATTTTCATAGTTTTAGGTCTTAAATTTAAGCCTTTAATCAATCTTGAGTTACTTTTTATATAAGGTGTAGGGAAGGAGTCCAGTTTCAGTTTTCTGCATATGGCTAGCCAATTTTTCCAACACCAGTTATTAAATAATATATCCTTACCCATTGCTTTTTTTGTCAGGTTTGTCAAAGATCAGATGGTTGTAGATGTGTGGTATTTCTGAGGCCTCTCTTCTGTTCCATTAGTCTATATATCTGTTTCAGTACCAATGCCATGTTGTTTTTGTTACTGTAGCCTTGTAGTATATTTTGAAATCAGTAGCATGATGCCTCCAGCTTTGTTCTTTTTGCTTAGGATTGTCCTGGCTATACAGGCTCTTTATAAGTTCCATTTGAAATTTCAAGTAGTTTTTTCTAATTCTGTGAAGAAAGGCAATTTGGCTTGATGGAAATAGTATTGGATCTATAAATTACTTTGGGCATTATGGCCATTTCACAATACTGATTCTTCCTATCCATGAGCATGGAATGTTTTTCCACTTGTTTGTGTCCTCTCATTTCCTTGAGCAGTGATTTGTAGTTATCCTTGAAGAGGTTCCTCACGTCTCTTGTAAGTTGTATTACTAGATATTTTATTCTCTTTGTAGCAGTTGAGAATGGCAGTTCACTCATGATTTGGCTTTCTGTTTGTCTGTTTTTGGTATATAGGAATGCTTGTGATTTTTGCACATTGATTTTTTTTATCCTGAGCCTTTGCGGAAGTTATTTATTAGCTTAAGGAGATTTTGGGCTAAGACTGTGGGCTTTTCGAAATGCACAGTCATGTCATCTGCAAACCAAAACACTTTCACTTCCTCTGTTCCTATTTCTTTCTCTTGCCTGATTGGCCTGGCCATAACTTCCAATACTATGTTGAAGAGGAGTGGTGAGAGATGGTATCTTTGTCTTGTGCTGATTTTCAAAGGCAATGCTTCCAGCTTTTGCCTGTTCAGAATGATGTTGGCTGTGGATATGTCATAAATAGCTCTTACTCTTTTGAAATATGTTCCATCAATACCTAGTTTATTATTTTTAATGTGAAGGGGTGTTGAATTTTATTGAAGGCTTTTTCTGCATCTGTTTATGTGATAGATTACATTTATTAATTTATGTATGTTAAACCAGCCTTGCATCCCAGGAATGAAGCCCACTTGATTGTGCTGTGCTGTGCTGCAGGATTTGGTTTGCCAGTATTTTATGGAAGATTTTTGCATCTATGTTCATCAGGGATATTGATCTGAAATTTTCTTTTTGTATTGTGTGTCTGCCAGATTTTGGTATCAGGATAATTATGGCCTCATACAAGGAGCTAGGGAGGAGTCCTTCTTTTTCTAGTTTCAGAAGGAATTGCACCACTCCTCTTTGTACCACTGGTAGAATTGGGCTATGTATCTGTCTGGACTTGGGCTTTTCTTGGTTAGTAGGCTATTAGTTACTGCCTCAATTTCAGAGCTTGTTATTAGTTTATTTAGGGATTTAACTTCTTCCTCATTTAGTCTTGGGAGGGTGTATTTGTCCAGATTCATGTTCATTTCTTCTAGATTTTCTAGTTTATTTACATAGAGGTGTTTATAGCATTCTGTGATGGTAGTTTGTATTTCTGTAGGGTCAGTGGTGGTATCCTGTTTATCATTTTTATTGTCATTTTTATTGTGTCTATTTGATAATTCTCTCTTCTTTATTAGTTGTCAGTGGTCTGTTTTGTTAATCTTTTCAGAAAAACAGCTCTTGGATTTATTGATTTTCTTGGAGGATTTTTTGTGTCTCTGTCTCTTTCAGTTCTGCTCAGAAATTATTTCTTGTTTTCAGCTAGCTTTTGAATTTATTTGCTCTTGCTTCTCCAGTTCTTTTAATTGTGATGTTAGCATATAAATTTTACATATTTCCTGATTTCTCCTGTGGGCACTTAGTACTATAAATTTCCCTCTTAACACTGCTTTAGCTGTGTCCCAGAGATTCTTGTACATTGGGTCTTTGTTCTCATTGGTTTCAAAGAACTTACTTATTTCTGCCTTCATTTCATTATTCACCTCCCTAGTCATTCACCTCCCATGTAATTGTGCGGTTTTGAGTGAGTCTCTTAATCCTGAATTCTAATTTGGTTACACTGTGGTATGAGAGACTGTTTTTTTATGATTTCTGTTCTTTTGCATTTGCTGAAGTGTGTTTTATTTACAATTATATGGTCGATTTTAAAATAAGTGCTTTATGGTGCTAAGAATGTATATTCTTTTGATGTGGGGTAAAGAGTTCTGTAGATGTCTATTATGTCTGCTTGGTCCAGAGTTGAGTTCAAGTCCTGAATATTCTGTTAATTTTCTGTTTTGTTAATCTGTCTAATGTTGACAGTGGGGTATTAAAATCTCCCACTATTACTGTGTTGGGTCTAAGTCTCTTTGTAGGTCTCTAAGAACTTGCTTTATGAATCTGGGTGCTCCTGTATGGAGTGCATATATATTTAGATTAGTTAGGTCTTCTTGTTACATTGATCCCTTTACTGTTATGTAATGCCTTTCTTTGTCTTTTTTGATCTTTATTGGTTTAAAGTCTTATCAGAGACAAAGATCGCAACAACTGCTTTTTCTTTTGCTTTCTATTTGCTTGGTAAATAATTCCTTCATCCCTTTACTTTGAGACTGTGTGTGTGTTTGCACATGAGATGGATCTCCTGAATATAGCACATCAGTAGGTTTGATGCTATCCAATTTGCCCATCTGTGTCTCTTAATTGGGGCATTTAGTCCATTTACATTTAAGGTTAATATTTTTATGTGTGAATTTGGCCTTGCCATCATGATGCTAGCTGGTTATTTTGCACATTCGTTGCTGCAGTTTCTTCATAATGTCATTGGTTTTTATATTTTGGTATGTTTTTGCAGTGGCTGGTACTGGTCTTTTCTTTCCATATTTGGTGTTCCTTCAGGAGCTCTTGTAAGGCAGGCCTGGAGGTGATGAAATCCTTCAGCATTTGCCTGTCTGTAAAGTTTTGTGTCTCCTTCATCGATGAAGCTAGGTTTGGCTGGATATGAAATTCTAGGTTGAAAATCCTTTTCTTTATGAATGTTGAATATTGGCCCCTACTCTCTTCTGGCTTGTACGCTTTCTGCAGAGAGATCTGCTGTTAGTCTGATTGCCCTTTGTAATGAACCTGACCTTTCTCTCTGGGTGCCCTTAACATTTTTTTTTCTTCATTTTAAACTTGGTGAATCTGACAATTTTGTGTCTTGGTGTACCTCTTTTCAAGGAGTATCTTAGTGGTGTTCTCTGTATTTCTTGAATTTGAATGTTGGCCTGTCTTGCTAGGTTGGGGAAAGTTTCCTGGAAAATATCCTGAAGTGTGTTTTCCAGCTTGGTTCCATTCTTCCTGTCACTTTGAGGTACAGTAAACAATTGTAGGTTTGGTCGTTTCCAAACCTACAATTAGTTTGGAAATAGTTCCATGTTTCTTGGAGGCTTTGTTCATTCCTCTTCATTCTTGTTTTTCTAATATTGACTTCATACTTTATTTTGTTGTTGATCTTCAATGTCTGATATCCTTTCTTCTGCTTAATTGATTTGGTATTCATACTTGTATATGCTTCACAAAGTTCTCATGCTGTGTTTTTCAGCTCCATCAGGCTGTATATGTTCTTCTCCAAACTGTTTATTCTAGTTAGCAGTTCCTGTAACCTTTTATCAAGGTTCTTAGCTTCCCTGCATTGAGTTAGAACATGCTCCTTTAGCTTGGAGGAGTTTGTTATTACCTTTGGAAGCTTAATTCTGTCAATTCATCAAACTCATCTCCATCCAGTTTTGTTCCCTTGCTGGTGAGAAGTTGTGATACTTTGGTAGAGCAGAGACATTTTTTGGTATTTTCAGCATTTTTGCACTGGTTTTTCATTTTCTTTATGGATTTATCTACATTTTGTTTTTTCAAGACAGAGTCTTGCTCTGTCACCAGGCACCAGGCTGGAGTGCAGTGGCATGATCTCGGCTCACAGCAACCTCTGCCTCTTGGGTAGAAGCAATTCTCCTGCCTCAGCCTCCTGAGTAGCTGGGACTACAGGCGTATGCCACCATGCCCAGCTAATTTTTGTGTTTTTAGTAGAGACGGGGTTTCACCATGTTGGCCAAGATTGTCTCAATCTCTTGACCTTGTAATCCACCTGCCTAGGCCTCCCAAAGTGCTAGGATTACAGGTGTGAGCCACTGTACCTGGACAGATTTATCTTCTTTTGTCATTGATGCTGATGACATTTGGATGGGGTTTTTTTTGTGGGCACCCTTTTTGTTGATGTTGATGTTACTACTTTCTGTTAGTCTTGCTTCTAACAGTCAGGCCCTTCTGCTGCAGGTCTACCAGAGTTTGCTGGAGGTCCACTCCAGACCCTGTTTGCCTCGGAATCACCAGTGGAAGCTACAGAGCGGCAAAGATTGCTGCCTGCCCCTTCCTCTCTCTGGAAGCTTCATCCCAAAGGTGCACCCACCAGATGTCAGCTGGAGCTTTCCTGTATGAGGTGTCTGTTGACCCCTATAGAAAGATGTCTCCAAGTCAGGAGGCATGACAGGGACCCACTTTAGGAGACAGTCTGTATCTTAGCCGAGCTGGAGCGCTGTGCTCAGAGATCCTCTGCTCTCTTGAGAGCTGGCAGGCAGGAATATTTAAGTCTGTTGAAACTGTGCTTACAGCTGCCCCTTCCCCTGGGTGCTCTGTCCCAGGGAGATGGGAAATTAATCTATAAGCCCTTATGGAGGCTCCTGCCTTTCTTTCCGAGATGACCTGTCCAGTGAGGAGGAATCTAGGAGGCAGTCTGGCCACAGACTCTTTGCCATGCTGTGGTGGGTTCCACTCAGTCCAAACTGCCAGGTGGGTTGTTTCCATTGTGGGGGAGAAACTGCTTACTCAAGCCTCAGTAATGGCCCTTCCCCTACAATCTTGAGTGTCCCAGGTTGACTTCAGACTGCTGTGCTGGCAGTTAGAATTTCAAGCCAATGGATCATAGCTTGCTGGGCTCCATGGTGGTGGGATCTGCTGGCAAAACCAGTTGGCTTCCTGAATTTAGCCCCTTTTCCAGGGGAGTGAATGTTTCTGTCTCACTAGGGTTCCAGGCACCAATGGGATAGGGGAAAAAACAACAACAACAACAAAAAAAACCAACTCCTGCATCTAGCTTGGTGTCTATCTAAATAGCTGCCTTGTTCTGTTCTTGAAACCCAGGGCCCTGGTGGTATAGGCACAAGGGGGAATCCCCGGTCTGTAGGATGCAAAAACCATGGGAAAAGTGTAGTATCTGGGCTAGATAGCACAGTTCCTCAGGGCTTCTCTTTGCTAGGGGAGGGAGTTTCCTGGCCCCTTGTACTTCCTGGGTGAGGTGATATCCCACCCTGCTTCTACTCACCCTCTGTGGGCTGCACCCACTGTCTAACCCATCCCAGTGAGATGAACCAGGTACCTCAGTTGGAAATAAAAAAATCTATCACCTGCTTTCTGCACTGGTCTCACCGGGATCTGCAGACTGGAGCTGTTCCTATTTGGCCATCTTGGAATGATCTATGGTTTCTTAGTTTTTGATGATTTCATTAAGTTGCTATTAATTCAAAATTTTCTCTTGATAATTTGGAAATTCTATCTTAATTTTCCATTTAAAATATTTTCATGTGTTCTCTGAGCTTTTAATCTAGCATGTATTTTCAATATTGCTGTTTAAAAACTCTCTTCCTAAGAAAAAATTCACCTACTCCCATAAAGATAGTTCTTTCAAAACCCTACATATTCCAAATCAATAAGGTGAGAACTAAGACTCTCAATGCTAGTGTCCAGCCTCTCCTATCCTGATTCTCACTGTTGAGACCTTTGCACCACTCAAGGTATCACTTGCAGCTCACTGTCTTGAGAAAAGGGAGATTTAAATATAGAGATATAACAAATCTTTTTTAGGCTGTTTCCCCAGAAATCTCTTCTGTACATCAGAGAGAGAGAGAGAGAGAGAGAGAGAGGTTTAAAATAAAAGCCTATGATAATTTTATGGCAATAACATTTTTAAATTTTAATAAAACAGATAGCTGGAAGTATATCAGTAAATAGGGTAGAGAAGAATGAAAAAGAGTGCTTTAATGGGCTTCTTGCTTTCTGAACCTTAGGTGTGCTCGATTCAAGCAACTGGACTTTGAACTGCTGAGTCAGTAATTAAGGTAAAATTCGAACCCGACTTCAACTTATCCATCACCTACAATCATCATCTATAACATTTATTACAAACATAAAAATTAGAATGTAATGAAATGTTCAACTATCTTAAGACTAAAAAATAACACCAGCTTATTCCCATTATCAGTCATTCAAGTCACCCCTCAAAATTTTTTCTAATGTGGAAAAGGACACATTAATTTGAGTGCTAATCACTGATTTAAAGACAGTACATTTTATATAAATTAAGTTTATGCTGTCTCTGTGTTTGACTTTTTATATCACATTATTATCCTTTTAATTTTATTCACATTTTATGGAGCAAAAGAAAAATATATTCTCGAATGACCATAGAGGCTTATAGTTGTGATGTTTTATTCAACAGCATATTTCTTTCCCTGCTTTATTGTAACTGTAAGAAAAACAAACTTTTGTTTATTCAGCAATTTTTTTCTCAACATTTAAGAGAAAGACAAGAAGTAACTTTATTTTGTATTTTAACTAAGTCTTTTCTAGCTTAAGAGGACAAATTTTATGATGCAAAAACAAAGTATATATCATAGGTATAATAAAAATACCAGAAAGAGAAGAAATGGAGAAAGAAACAGAAGAAATATTAGAAGTAGTGATAAAATGTTTCAAAATTGATGACAGAAACTGAACTCATGACAGATCCAAAAATCTCAAAGAAGCAGCAGTATAATTATAAAAAACCAACATCTGGGTTTGTATTTCATATTCAAAAACAGAAAACCCCAAACCAACAGCAAATATTGAAAGAAGCCGGGCGTGGACTAGCAGGTATAGATAAAGTTGTACCTAAAGATGGAAAGAATAAGAATTATACTCTAGACTTCTTTTCAGAAACTATACAATCAAGAAGATAATTAAACGGAACATTTAAAGTGTTGAGGGAGAAACATGCACACACACATGCAAAACTGAAATTCCACACACAGAGAAAATGAAAGAGAAATAGACTTTCTTGGGCAACTCAAAATTAAAGGAATTGTCATAGTATACTTGACTTGTAAGAAATGCTAAAAGAAGTTCAAAGGAAAGAAAATATTATAGACCATAACTACATAAAAAAAGAAAAATGTTAGAGGAAAAACATGTGAAAGTAAAAAAAAACTTTTTTACTTTTTATATGTACCTGTTCTAATAGATAATTATTTGCTTAATATAATGGCTATTCTAATAGATAATTAGTTGCTTAATGGCAACCTGTATTTGGTAATTTCAGTGTAAATAAAGTGAAGTAAAATAAATGACAGTAATGTTATAAGAGATAAGAGAGATGAATTGTCATAAAATACACTGCCTCTGAAACAATATCATGTTATTTGAAAGTGAAAGGAAAATTCTTCAACTTGATAAAGAATGTCTACAAAAACCATTAGCTAATATCATACTTAATGGTGAGAAACAATATGTTTTCTTTTAAAAATCAGGAACAAGGCAAGGATGTCTCCTCTTATTACTCTTACTTAACATTGTATTGGAAGTCCTACTAATGCAATAAGACACAAAAATTAAAGGTATACAGATTGGAAGAAATTTGTACAGATGGAAGAAATAAAATGTCCTTTGCAGATGATATAATATAGAAAAATCTTAAAGAATAAACAAAAGCAGCAGAAGCTGAAACTAATAAGCAATTATAGTAAGGTTTCAAAATACAAAGTTAGTAAACAAAAGTGAATTGCTTTCCTGTATAGCAGGAATGAACAAGTGGAATTTGAAATTTAAATAATACTTTAACATCAAGCAAGGAGAGAAAATATTTATGTATAAATCTAATAAAATATGTATTAGATCTAGTCAAAGAAAACTACAAAACTCTAATGAAAAAAATCAAGCAAGATCTAAATAAATACAGAGGTATTTCATGCTCGTGGATATTAGAGTTGATAGTGTTAAGATGTCCATTCTTTTCAACTTGATGTACAGATTCAACAAAATGACAATCCTTTCTCTGTGTAACAAGATTTTTTTCAATAAGTGATGCTGAGATGACTGGATATCTGTATGCAAAAGTGAATATAAACACAATATGTACTCCTATGGACTGAACTATATTCCTCCAAAATTTGTATGTTGAATCTCTAATCACCAGTGTGACTGAATTTGGAGTTAGGGTCTATAAAAGATAATTAAAGCTAAATAAGTTTATGAAATTAAAGCCCTAATTCAACAGGACTGCTGCTGTGTAAGAAGACAGAGAAATCTCCCACTACCACATGAAAATACAGAGAAAAGTCCACCATCGGAAAGTGAGGAAAAGAGCCTTTATCAGAAACTAAACCTTGCTAAAATCTTAATCTTGGACTTCTCAGCCTCCAGAACTGTAAGAAAATAAATTCCTACTTTTTAAGACATCCAGTCTATGGTGTTTCATTATGGCAGCGTAAGTTGACTAATAACACAGACTCTATATATTTACACACACACACACACACACACACACACACACACACACACTCTCACTCCTCTCTCTCTCTCTCTCTTACAATGGCTCACAGACCTAAATGTAAAATGTAGCACTTTAAAATTTCTAGAAGACGACATAGGAGAAACTTGAAGTGACCTCCGGTTTGTTAGTGAGTCTTTAAGATACAACACTAAAACCAAAATCTATGAAGGAAAAAATTGGTAAATTAGAATTCACTAAAATTAAAAACTCTGCTTTGTGAAAGATACTTTGGAAAACATAAAAAGATGAGCCACAGATTGGGAGAAAATATTTGAAAAATACGTATTTGATAAAATACCTGTTTAAATACATAAAATAACTCTTAAAACTCAAAAACAAGTGAACACGAAACATTAAAAATGGGCAAAATATCTGAGTAAATATCTGACCAAAATACATACAGATAACAAACAAACATATACAAAAGATGTTCCGTATAATTCGTCGTTAGGGAACTGTGAGATGCCACGCATGCTTACTAGAAGGGCTCAAATCCAAAAAACTGACGTTACCAAATGCTAGTGTGGATGTGGAATTCTCACTCATTGCTAATGGGAATAAAAATGTCATTGTTACTTTGGATGAAAGTTAGTAGATTCTTACTAGCCTGAATATACCTTTACTATAAAGGTATGATACAGCAATTATGCTCTTAGTTATTTGGTGTGTGTGTGGCTATGGATGTTGGTATTCAAAAAGACACTGATAAGACTATAAACAAGGTAGCTATTCAGTTGTGCTTAGCCTAAAACATGGCTGTGTGCAGATTATGTATTTCACACGATATAAAGTTATTTTATTAACATAACAATGCATTGCTTTTGTGCTTTTAGTTTCTCTGAGCCCTTATTTCTTTTCTCTTTTGGTGGTTATCTATTGTCCATAGCTGAGCTGAAACTCTGTGTGCAGGAATTAAGCTTAAAATATCAGTTTGAGGTTGTAGTCGCCTGTGGAGTATGATAAGACTTTGAGCAACACAGTTTCCAGCAGCACCCCTCTGTCCATGCCTGAGGAACCTTTTATTAACAGAATTTCATGTGAGGTTCCATGAGACAGGCTATTGTACAATTAATTTTTTTTAAATTTAAGTTCGGGATGCATGTGCAGAATGTGCAGTTTTGTTACATAGGTATACATGTGCTACGGTGATTTGCTGCACCGATCAACCTGTCATCTGCATTAGGTATTTATTCTAATGATGTCCTTCCCCTAGCCCCCGCTTCCATGACAGGCCTGGTGTGTGATGTTCTGCTACCTGTGTCCATGTGTTTTCTGTTCCTGTGTTAGTTTGCTGAGAATGATGGTTTCCAGATTCATCCATGTCCCTGCAAAGGACATGAACTCATCCATTTATATGGTGGCATAGTATTCCCACGGTGTATATGTGCTACGTTTTTTTATCCAGTCTATCATTGATGGGCATTTGGGTTGGTTCCAAGTCTTTGGTATTGTGAATAGTGCTGCAATTAACATACATGGACATGTGTCTTTATAGTAGAATGATTTGTAATACCTTGGGTATATACCCAGTAATGGGATTATTCAGTCAGTTCGTATTTCTAGTTCTAGATCCCTGAGGAATCTCCACACTGTCTTCCACAATGGTTGAACTAATTTACACTCCCACCAACAGTGTAAAAGTTCCTATTTCTCCACATCCTCTCCAGCATCTGTTGTTTCCTGACATTTTAATGATCACCATTCTTACTGGCATGAAATGGTATCTCATTTATGGGTTTTGATCTGCATTTCTATAATGACCAGTGACTACTTTAAATTTCATATGGATCCAAAAAAAAAAAGCCTGTATAAACAAGCCAATCCTAAGCAAAAAGAATGAAGCTGGAAGCATCACGCTGCCTGACTTCAAATTATACTGCAAGGCTACAGTAACCAAGATAGCATGGTGCTTGACCAAAACAGATAGATAAACCAATGAATCAGAACAGAGGTCTCAGAAATAACCCATACACCTACAACCATCTGATCTTTGACAAACCTGACAAAAACAAGCAATGGGGAAAGGATTCACTATTTAGTAAATAGTGTTGGGTACACTGGCTAGCCGTATACAGAAAACTGAAACTTGACCCCTTCCTTACATTTTATTCAAAAATTCACTCAGCTGCCCATGGTGGCTCACACCTGTAATCCCACTTTGGGAGGGGAGGCCAAGCCAGGTGGATCACCTGAGGTTGGCAGTTCAAGACCAGCCTGACCAACATGGAGAAACCCCATCTCTACTAAAAATACAAAATTAGGCAGTCATGGTGGTGCATGCCTGTAATCTCAGCTACTAGGGAGGATGAGGCAGGAGAATCACTTGGACCTGGGAGGCGGAGGTTGCGGTGAGCCAAGATCCTGTCATTTCACTCCAGCCTGGGCAACAAAAGCAAAACTTGATCTCAAAAAAAAATTAAAATGGATTAAAGACTTAAACGTAAGACCTAAAACAATCATAACCCTAGAAGATAACCTAGGCAATACCATTCAGGACATAGACATGTGCAAAAACTTCATGACTAAAACACCAAAAGCAATGGCAACAAAAGCCAAAATTGACAAATGGGATCTAATTAAACTAAGCAGCTTCTGCAAAGAAACTATCATCAGAACAAACAGGCAACCTGCTGAATGGGAGAAAATTTTTGCAATCTACCCATCTGACAAAGGGCTAATATCAAGAATTTACAAAGAACTTACACAAATTTATAAGAGAAAACAAAACCTCATCAAAAAGTGGGTGAAGGATATGAACAGACACTTCTCAAAAGAAGACATTTATGTAGACAACAAGCATATGAAAAAAATGCTCTTAGTTATTTACTGATAGGATTTCAAAACTACGTCCACACAAAAATGGACCTAAATGTTTATTGCAGGTTTTTCACAATTACCCAAAACTGAAAGCATCCAAAGTGCCCCTCAATAGGTGAATGGGTAAACTGGGATGTACTCAGAAAATAAAAAAAAAAAACTAGTAAAAAAAAAATAAACAGCCACAAAAAGACATGGAAGAAATGCAAATATATATTGTTAATTGAGAGAAATCAGTCTGAAAAGGCTATGTAATCCCAACCATATGACAGACTGGAAAAGCAAAATCTATAGAGACAGTAAAAAGGACCAGTGATATTCAGGGCTTACAAGGAAATGGGGAGATACGAATAAGTAAAACACAGGGGATATAAGAGTGGCAAAATTATTCTGCATGAAATTCTTGTGATGGATACGTGACATTATACATTTATCAAAAGCTACAGTATCGTACAACACAGAGTGAACTCTAAACTAATTTAGTTAATACATTCATTCATCAATTATAAATGTATCACACTAATACAACTTGTTAATGAGAGGAAATTGTGTATGGGAGTTAGGGTACATATAACTCTGTACAATGTGCTCAATAACAGTTAAAACATTTTTATAAGTAAAAAAAAAAATCCAAGTATTGCATACTAGCCTGTGATAAGTAAACACCGAAAAGAAAGGGTGCCAGTGTGTCATTCTGTCCTATCTCTTCCTTAGAGCTGCTGGAAGTGAGTGTCACACCTGGAGTTCATTATGGCTCAGAATTCCTTGGGGGTATTTTGACGTGGAGTAGGAGAGAAGAAAAAACAGTCGATCCTGATAAAGGCAGTGGCTGGGAAGGTGAAGCTTCAGGGCTATCAATTTGCAAGATCATTTTTTGTGACTGTGAGCTTACATTAGCATTGATAGTATTATTTTTTAAGAGGCCTACTCCCTCAGAATTATATATATGTTAGTCCACACAAAATCTGGAAACACCATATAAAAGAAAGTCTCCAAAGGGGGGAGTAGTGAGTACTTAGTGTATACTTAGTTCATGTAGGTCTTTTATCTTTGTCCACTAATCATATTTTTATAATAAATGTCTTATTGAACTGAAACTGCCCAAATTGATCCATCTTCTTAGAAATTGACCAAACTCTGGAATTTTCTGGCATCTGAAACATAAAAGCCAATGTGATTCAGCTTTTAATCATATTATATACTTCTTAAATAGTAACTTAAAATATTTTAGTACAGGCTTTGCCAGATGAAGGAGATTTGACATATTAATAGATAACTTTACAGTATTATCCATTGAAGTAAGGATAGGAAATTATCTGAAATAAAGGATAGGCTGTGGTTTCACATCATCTTTTGTTTGCTTGCTTCCTTTCTATCCCAGTTTAATTAGAAACACTTCCCATTGTATTACAGAGAAACAGAAGGTCTATAAATACCAGTTAGATATTTTTATGAGCTTTTCTACTTCAAATGAATCATATGTGGGGCAAAATAGTGAGCTATTATTCAATATGTTGGGGCTAATGGAGCTTTAAATAAAATGGAGCTTCAGAAATGCAATGTTTCTAAATTCGAAGGAATGTTTTGTCTTTACCAAGGAAAATATTTCCTCACACAGGCGTAGAATTATCAGCATGCACCTTTGCTGTCTGAGAGTGCCATATAACAATGTCTTAACCATTAAAATTAATGACTTGGAATATAAGAGGCTTAAATTGCCCTGTTATGTTGAAAAAAAATCTATCAATCCTCAAAAAGGTGAAATAGATGTTACACCTATCTAAAAGGTACACTTAATGGAACAAAAAATTGTCAAACTACAGAGAATCCAAAAGGTTTTAAAGTATTTTTAATTGAAAAACTTGTGCATCTCATAAGATGGCTTCACAGCAACTTTAAAGCAACAGAAACATATATAATTTAAGGGTATAATTTTGCTGGTGAATATTAATCCTGTTCATCTAGATGAACGGTTATCAACTAGGAGTGATTTTGTTCCCCAGGGGACATTTGACAATGTCTGGAAATATTTTTGGTCCCTAAAACTGGGAAGTGGTATGACTGTCATCCAAGTGAGTGCAGGTTGGTGAATATCCTGTAGCACACAGGACAGACCCCACAAAATACATAAACAGTGCCAAGCTTGAAAAGCTATGAGTTAGATAAACTGCTGCAAATAAATAACAAGTTTGTACAATCAAGGTTTGGAGTACATCAAGAAGTACCAATGGTTATGGATTCCCTACTCATTTCTTCTGATATACCCTGAGGAGTCTTGGCAGACTGCTGTCAGTGTGAGGGCTGGGTCTGCTCCATGTATTTTCCTTAGCTGGGTTTCTTTCATGCCGTGAACTGCTCAGATCAATCCCTGGAGTGGGAGACCAAACTCAAGTTGGCCTTTAAAATCCCACTCCCAATTATTTTCTAAGGAGCATCTCTAAAATCATGCTGTAGGAAGATGAAGGAAGATATATTCTCTCCCCTTAGACTACCCATCACCACGAAAACAAAAGGCTAACATGCTGCATGAACTTTCTTGTCTAGTTGTTAGAAAAAAATAAAAAAAAAACAATTATTTTTTTACTTTAACAATAATCACTAAAACTTATTTCAGAAGATATGTGCAAGTTGACAGCATTCTTCATTCAAGTGTGAAATTGGATTAGGCCTACATGAAGAAACATAGATAATCGAAAAGAGTATTGAGAGAGCTTGTAATGAGTTCAATTGTGACCCATGAAAATGTATGTATCTACCTGGAACCTGAAAATGTAATCTTATTGGAAAAAGGATCTTTGCAGATGTAATTAACATAGAACATTGATAAGAGGTCATCCTTCATGAGAGTAGGCCCTAAATCCGATATGTATCCTTTGAAGAGAAGAGACAAGAAGGGGAAAGGTTATATGAGGAAGGGTGATGTGAAGATAAGGGCAGAGATTAGAGTTATTTAGCCACAAGTCAAGGAACACTTTGGAGTCACCAATAGCTGGAAAAGGCAAGGAAGGATTCTTCCATCCATCCTTCGGAGGAAAGAGGGTCATGTCAACACTTTAAATTCAGACTTCTAGTCTCCACATTGTGAGAGAACAAATTTCTGTTGTTTTTAAGTAACTCAGTTATGGTAATTTGTTACAGCAGCCCTCAGATGCTAATGCAGAGTCAAAGACCTGACAGATATGAGGTCACACCACAAGAGTCTTCTCTATGTACAGGAAGCCCTGAAGGTAGAGGAGTAATATGTCTGATAATTTCAAGTCATTTGAGAGACTGACTATAACGGCAGAAATAAGTGTCAAAATGTGCCAGATGTCTGTTTTAAAGGGTAGTAATCCATGACTGGAAGCCAGTTCATGAACAGAGTAGCCAGTGGAGTCAGTGTCTGAAAGGGCTTGGTTTCAACATGAAATGAAGCTAAAGAGGTCCCAAGTGGTGGGCAAGGCTTGGCAGTAGTAAAGTTCTCTGTTAGGTGGTGGGCATTACTGTAAACCTGAGAATAGTGCCCTGGGTGCAGGACTCTAGTCACCAGCTAGAGTGAGGACATAAAGAAGAGTGTAGGGGCATCTAGGTGAGCCAGCCTGCAGGTCAGGGGAAGCTTTTGTTCCTGGAGTACTATTTGGGTCCCATAAAGCACAGCATCCACTTGACTAACTGAAAGGCAGTGTACTCATGCATGCATGGTTTCTACAGGATTATGCAAAAACTTCTGTCTCTGACCGTGTTTTTCTGTATGTATTAAGATTGAATGTCTCGTAAGCTAATAGGAGACAAAAAAGGAGCAAAAAAAGATTGTATGTTAAAAATACAGAGTAAGAGGATAAAACAGTTACAGAACTATACCAATAATTATAGTAAATATATTTGACTTGTTCAAGATCTCAGTAAGTGCTCCATAAATTATTACTCAGTTGATTAGTACATTTATATATAAATGAACAAGTGCTTTAGGAGAGAGCAAAAAAAATTGTATTCAGTTCTTTAATCAACAAATTCTATATTGAAGCCATAGTGCCAGTAATTATCACTATCATTTCTTTCTTAAAATATATTAGTATTTAATATAAATTTTATGCATTCTAAGGTTCTTATCTTTGTAGATTAAAAATTAAATCACATCTAACTATATATGAAAATATACTTTTTGAGGCTAAGCTATCTGGCATTAAATATTTTATTTAAGCACATTAAGTATAGCATGTAATTAAAAGGGGTCAATATGGAGAAGAATTTATGTCTCTCTTCTGGAAACATGTATTGATATTTATTCTTTCTAAGACTTTCAGGTTGACATTGCAGGTTGTTGCTTAAAATCAATATTCAGTAAATATTTTATTTTAAAAATAAAAGCACAATTGCTTTGGAGGAAGATCTGGCAGTTTCTCATAAAGTTAAACATAAACTACCCTGTGCAATTTCACTGTTGGGAATTTACCCAGGAAAAATGAAAACACATGTTCCCCAAAAGACTCTTCCAGAAATGTAATAGCATCTTTTTTCATCGTGGCAAAATATAGGATACTGGAAGTAGCCACAGTGTCCATCATTAGGAAGGGGAAATATACAATTGAAATGTTACTTAAGAATACAAAGTAATGACCTACTGATACACTAAAAAAAAAAAGATGAATCTCAAAAACATGCTGACAGACTTGCATAGCAGTATATACATACTGTATAGTAGTTCCATTTATGTGAAGCTGAAGAACAAGTTAAACTAACAGAAAAAATCTAGTGCATGCTTCTGGAAGTTCTGGGAAAGGGATTCACCATGAACAAGCAGAAGAAAAGTTTCTGGAATCATGCTTTAATGTCTGATAAGGATTTGTATTACACAGATGCATGTATTTGTTAAAATTCATCTAATGGCACATCAAAGAATTGAATATTTCATTCTTGTGAATTTTACCTCAAAAGTAAGAAAAGATTTGTAAGCAAATATTGAACTCCATAATATGCATGTTATAGTGCTTGGGTGTGCAGTGGACTGAAACTTGCTGCTTTGAAATGTATCAAAAAATGCACTGATGGATTGATAAAGAGGTGAAATATTTATGGTAAACTGTTAAAAGAATTTAGGTGGTGGTGATACAGTTATAAGAATTCTTTCAGCTCTTCTGTAGTTTGAGATTGACATAAAGTGTAGAGAAAAATTGAAAGCCCTTTTCATAGCTTATGCTTCCATTTTCTAATTAACATTCACAGAGGAATTGCTTAAAATCATTTAAAAATATTGTATTTCCATAGAAACCAAAAAGATTTGCATAATTCTATTTCTTTACAAGCTTTTATTCAATTTAGTTTGTCTCTTTATTAAGATCAGTCATATTTGTACTATTCCTTTGTGTTTTCTAGTTTTTAAATTATAATCGAGTGATGCACTTTGATCTTTATAATCATGGTTAATTTCATACAAGCACACGACATTACAATTTCTTGGTATAGTTGATTCATTCGTCTGATGATAATGACCTGATGGATTTCAATTTGAGCACTTTCTTGAGGACACTGAAGGCAATTTGTGTATAAGCAGAATGAAATGGTAAATTTGCAGATATTTGAAGTTTTCTCATTTGAAATTTCATTAACCAGAACATATAATAATCTAGATTTATAGATTAATTCTTCTTTTTATAATGAGAGTAATTATGTACAGACATAGAATTTTGTCCAGGATATTTTCTGAAGTAATTTAGGGTTGACCCAATCTCTAAATAAACCAGGTACCAGGATATCCTGCTATTTCTTAGGATGATTTACAGACACCCCTTGATGTTGAAATACTGAAGATCACCATGTCAAAATCTCATGTTCTCAGCAACATTTTATAATATTTGAGAAAGCTTTTCAAAGGGAATAGGCATATATATATATAGATTTTATGACTCATTGTTAATAAAACCCTGTAAGTGGCCTTATCAACTGCTCATTCGGTATACTCTATTTTTTATAGAAAGTACCTTATTATTAGGCATTTCACTTATTATTTGTTCAGAAATTTTTCTGAGTGTACCAGGTTTTTCATCTGAAGGAATAAGTGGCATATGCATCTTCCTCTGTCCAAAATAATCTACTTAGTAAGACTCACTTTAAAAAAGGAATACACATGCAAAATATTTGATTAAGAATTTATCTTCTTGAAAGAAACTAAAAACTATAAAAATAAGTTTATTCTATTTTATATTTAATGTGTAGATTTTATAAATTAGAACTGTGTCCTAGTTACTGGTACAATTCTTCTTAAAATCAGTCTAATAACACAATATAGCAATATTTACACCACATTTGACTTCTCATGTTTTGCTCCAAAGACATTTTTGTGAAAAAATATGAGAGGACTTCATTTATTTTTCCCAAGGACCTCTCTTATCATTTGTTATTCAAAAAACGTTTTGAAACAGTGTTTCTGTCATAAAACTTATTTTCGAGTCTCTAATTTAAACTAATTGTTATGTGGTTTGTAGTTGCTAGATTATTGTCGGACAGTGGCTTTTATGTAATAATTGACCTTACAAAATTCTGTGACTTTTGTCATATTCGAAACTTCAGAACTGATTTGCTTGTCATGAATTTTAAGATATGTGAAAATCATAGAGAAAGATTACAACATCCAAAGATGGGAACTGGATTGATCATGATAGCCATTTGTTAAGCAAGGATGAATGACAGGGTCGTTGTGTTACTGCTGCATATTCCACACCATGACAAACTTAACTGTCTTACACTATATTGATTGTGGGAACTCAGATTGTAGAGCATTTGAGCAATAAAGACTTAGAGAAATAGATTTTTTGGTATGTATTTGCTATAGTTTGAATGCTTCCTCCAAAATGAATGTTGAATTTTTTTAAACTTTTAAGTTCAGGTACATGTGCAGGTTTGTTACATGTGTAACCTTATATCATGGGGGTTTGTTGTACAGATTATTTCATCACCCACATATTAAGACTAATACCCATTAGTTATTTTTCCTGATCCTCTCCTTTCTTTCAGCCCCCACGGTCCAATAGGCCCCAGTGTGTGTTGTTCCCCTCTATGTGTACCTGGGTCATCATTTAGCCCCCAAGTGATGACGTGCAGTATTTGATTTTCTGTGTCTGTATTAGTGATCATGTTTAAATTTAATTGCCAATGTAGCAGTATTGGGAGATGGGCATTTAAGGGGTGTTAGCCCTCATGAACAGATTAATGCTATTATCCTGGGAATGGGTTAATTTTTATGGGATTGAGCTCCTCATGATTAACCCACTCCCAAGTTCAGTCCCCATTTTGTCTCTGTCTTGTGTGCTGCTCTTCCACCATCAGACAGTGCAACACAGAGGCCCTTAACAGACACGGTCCCTCAGTCTTGACCTTTTATGGGTCCAGAATCATGAGGCCACTAAGCCTCTTTTCTTTATAAATTACCCAGTCTGCAGTATTCTGTTATAGCAGCAGTAAACAGACTAAGACACATCACTGATGGTAGCTGTTTATAACAGGGAAAGTGTACACACTAGCTAATGAATCACCTCAGTCTTAATTATTTGAAGGGCATTGCATGAAGTTTGGGGAGTGAAAGACGTGAAAGGTAAGGCGAGAAAATGGGTTCTTTTAACAAAACAGAGTTCATCAAGGTTTTTTTCATATATCAGGTTTATGCCAACTTCCTTTTTTGCTTCCTCTTTTGCTTTTGAGGGAGTCTTTCAGTCTCCCGGACTGGAATGCAGTGGTGCGACCTCGGCTCACTGCAACCTCTGTCTCCTGGGTTCAAGTGATTCTGCCTCAGCCTCTCAAGTAGCTGGGATTATAAGCATGTACCACCACAGCTGGCTAATTTTTCTATTTCTTAGTAGAGATGGGGTTTCACCATGTTGGCCAGACTGGTCTTGAACTCCTGACCTCAAGTGATCCACCCCCCTTGGCCTCCCAAAGTGCTGGGATTACAGGTGTGAGCCACTGCACCTGGTCAGGTTTAGGCCAACTTTCAGGTATTATTTATACAGGTGATGCAAGCATGTGCACATCTCAAAATTTGTTTGTTATTCTTCTGATCTAAATATGTATGAGCAGTGGAGCACTCTGGGGTAAAGACCTATTATTAAAATAATTTATTCTCAGCTAGCTTATCTTGTGATGTGAAGGATGGCAGTGTCACCACAGCATTATCATTCATGTGTTCCACACAATCATCTTTGTGAGAATTCTCTGTCATTCCTGTGTGTGGGGATTATGTAACCAGTATTTATAATAGGAAACTTTTTTGTCTGATTTCCTCCAATATAGGTTATAATACTATACAGCCTTTTAAAGCCATTTATGTATTTTGAATTATCCTGAAGCTATTGTAGAATCTTAAATATGTATTTTATTATATTGTTATATAGCTAAAAGAGCACATTATGCTTTAGGGGCAGTAAATATTAGTATATGAAATCAGTCTGTCTTTAGTTAATCTCCTCTCTTATTAAAATACAAGACTTTGCCTGGCTATTCTCTGGGAGGGTTAGCCACAGAAAAGAAACAAAATACAAAATTGCGGTGAATTTTCATGGCTATTCAAATAAAGGTTTAGAACTCAGATTACTTGAGGTAAATTTTAAGGCCAAAATTATAAAACAGTATAAAATGCAAATATTTTAGAAATCCAAAATTAATGATTATGGTGTGTGATAGTATTTTGGGTTACAAGTATATTTATGCTTAGTTTCTCTTAATGAGCTACACTTTCTAATGTAAGTATATTGTTAATTGAATTAATATATTACCTTTGTCACCATAATTATGGAGAAAAAACAAAAAAGTAGAGGGAACTACAAATATTAAATCAACAGTAGAGAAATATTCTGATTTTATGTGCATATTCCACTTAATTGCTCATGTGAAATGTTCAATAAATGTTTTTGAATAAAAACATGACTAAATTGATGAACAGATGCTAATATTCTCTTGCAAGAATATGACAAGGCCTCTTCAGAGTTTAATTTTTTCTACTATATTATTTTTCTTCATTGTATTATATATATTTTGCATTGACATTTCAGCATTAAGGGGATATATTTACTATCTAAAAATAATAAGCTAGTAAACCATGAAAATACCAAGGAAATGAAATTCTGCTTAATGACTGCCATATCAATTTTTACTTTGAAAACCATTCTGTAAGGTGATATTTCTTACGTTTTTAAAATTATAAATCAGATTGATAAAGTAGCTTACGTAAATCTATCATTCAATAATACATATTTCTTCCTAGTAATATTTATGCTATGTGAATTGGACAAGGTTTATGTTTCAAAGACAGCATAAATCATATGGTATCTTACTGGTCATTTCTTGAGACTCTCTTGCTCTCTTTTCACTCTTATTAATTCCTTCTCTCATGGATCCTGAGAACTGATTAAGTTGAAATATTTTGTCATAGTTGCATCTAAACATGAACTCAGTTTCTCATATCACAACAGAATATACAATTTTTAATTCTTTAGATATTGAATATTCATATGTCTGCATAATGTCCATGCAATCTTAAATATCATTTATTTATGCTTATCCTCAATTTGATTATTTTCCACCAGGCTTTCTATTCTATTCTCAATTATATTCTTTCTGCAGTAATTCTTCAGGATCTCACTTCTACAAGGCTGTTTTTTAAATTCAAAGCTTTGTCCTTATTAGTCCCTTCCTTCTGCTTTTAGGACAGCTCTTTTTCTTAAATTTGAAAATCTTCACTAGTTTCTCTTTCTGCCTTTAGCTGCTGCCCTTGTCCTTCCCTTTCTGCTTAACCACTATCTCAGCTTATTTTCAAATCACCTTCCAAAGGTCTGTAGTGGCTCTGTTTCTTTCTTTCTTTTTTTTTTATTGTACTTTAGGTTCTGGGGTATATGTGCAGATCATGCAGGATTGTTGCATAGGTACACACATAGCAGTGTGGTTTGCTGCTTCCATCCCCCCATCACCCACATCTGGCATTTCTCCCCATGTTATCCCTCCCTGACCTCCCCACCCCCCACCGCTGTTCCTCCCTTGGCTCCCCCCAACAGACCTCAGTGTGTGATGTTCCCCTCCCTGTGTCCCTGTGTTCTCATTGTTCAACACCCACCTATGAGTGAGAATATGCAGTGTTTGATTTTCTGTTCCTGTGTCAGTTTGCTGAGAATGATGGTTTCCAGGTTCATCCATGTCCCTACAAAGGACACGAACTCATCATTTTTTTATGCTGCACAGTATTCCATGTTGTTTATGTGCCACATTTTCCTTGTCCGGTCTATCACTGATGGGCATTTGGGTTGGTTCCAGATCTCTGCTATTGTAAATAGTGCTGTTATGAACATACGTGTGCATGTGTCCTCATAATAGAATGATTTATAATCCTTTGGGTATATATCCAGTAACTGGATTGCAGGATCAAATGGAATTTCTATTTCTAGGTCCTTGAGGAAGCGCCACACTGCCTTCCACAACCTCTGTTTCTTAATGGAAAATCCAGGATATTTTAGATACTTTTATTTTTCTTGATCTTTGTATTTTACACAATGACATATCATGTCTTAAATTTCTCTTTCTTTGACTTCCTTGATGCTATTTTACTCTAGTTTATTGCCTACTGTTTTAATAACTCCTTAATCTTCTGTCTCTTTATTCATTCTTTTTCTCATGTAACTCTAAATTTTGGTGTTTCCTTTGTGTAGGTTACACCATATCCTAAACTTTAAGAATTTGATTAATGTTATTCTAATTTATTGTTTTCTTCCTTTTTGAATAAGCTGATTTATTTTCAAAAGACAGCTTCACATCACTATGGCAAATAGTTACATTAGCATTTTCCAAAAATGGACGGTAACTATGTTAGCTTGTTAGGGGCTGCCATAGCAAATTACCTTATATAGACTGAGTAGCTTAAACGATGTTAATTTTCTCATAGTTTTGGAAGCTAGAAGTCCAAGATCAAGGTGTTGGCCAGCCTGGTTCTTACTGAAGCCTCTCTTCATGGCTTCCAGATAGCTGCCTTCTCTCTGTGTCCTCTCATCTTTCTGTGAGCCCGCATCCGTGCTGTCTCCTTTTGTGTCCAAATTCCCCTTTCTATATGGACTCCAGTCAAATTGAATTAAGACCCATACTAATAGCATCACTATGACTTTGTCATCTCTTTAAGGCCTTATCTCCAAATATAGTCACATTCTGAAGTACTGGGATTGAGCATTTCTACATATAGATTGTACAATGAAACAATTCAAACCACAACAGTAACTTTAAAAATAATTGCAATGATTAAATTCAGGATGGATATTGTGTCTTCTCAATGGTGTCAACTGGACTAGATTTAGAAATACCTAGAGATCTGGTGAAGTGTTATTTCTGAGTGTGTCTATGAGGGTGTTTACAGAGGAGACTGGTGTGTGAATCAGTAGACTGGGTGGGGAAAATCTACCCTGAGGGTGGGTAGGCACCATTCAATTGGCTGAGGGCCTGCGTATAACAAAAAGCAGAAGAGTGAATTGTCTCTCCCTGCTGGAGCTTCTTCTCCTGCTCTCAGGCCTCAGAACTTCAAGGTTCTCTAGCCTTTGGACTCTGGGGCTTATACCACTGGCCTTCCAGGTTCTCAGGTCTTCAACCAGTAACTGAGACTTACACCATCAACTTTCCTGGTTCTGAGTCTTTTGGAGTTGGATTTAGACTGAGTCCTGTGTCTTGGAGTCGTCGAAGGCCTGTCATGAAACCTCAGCCTCCATAACTGCATGAACCAATTCTTCTAATAAATCCCCTCTGATCTATTTTCTATCTATCTTCTATTGGTCATGTCTCTCTGGAGAACCCTGACTAATGACATTACTGCAAGGTTCTCAATCTGAGGTCTGCATTTTTTAATTGGCAAATGTAGACATTTTAGAGATACAACAATAACAAATTGAGATTTTAGGTAATATGAAGGAACAAAAGACAGTTGCTAGAAAAATAACTTCCTCATTGAGTATTAAAATGTCAATAATTGCTGCATATTGATGAGTTCGTGTCATTTGTAGGGACATGGATGAATCTGGAGAACATCATTCTCAGCAAACTGACACAAGAACAGAAAATGAAACACCGCATATTCTCACTCATAGGTGGGTGATGAAAAATGAGAACACATGGACACAGAGAGGGGAGTACTAAACACTGGGGTCTATTGGGGGGAAAAGGGGAGGGCCAGTGGGAGGGGGAGGTGGGGAGGGATAGCCGGGGGAGGTGGGGAGGGATAGCCTGGGGAGAAACGCCAAATGTGGGTGAAGGGGTGAAAGCAAACAGAACACACTGCCATGTGTGTACCTATGCAACTGTATTGCATGCTCTGCACATGTACCCCAAAACCTAAAATGCAATAAAAAAATAAGAAAAAAAATGTCAATAATATTGGTTCAAGCACTGCTTAAAATCACTTCCCATACCATCAGTGGATAAAGTTAAATTTGCTCTCAGATTTTGATGTCTCAGTCACTCGATCTCATGCAGTCTGTTTTCACCCTTATGTAGATGATATCTAGCATCTCTTTTCCTTGGCTGAAATTTTGCTAAATTAATCCGATTTAATTCATATATATAATGTATCCATATATGTTTACAGCCTTTTGTAATTTATAGTATTTGTAATATAAAACAGACATAATATTGTTTAACCCTCTCGAAAAGAATACAGCTTGGTGAGGTGCCTTGGCTAATGCCTGTAATCCCAGTACTTTTGGAGGCCGAGTAGAGTGGATCATTTGAGGTCAGGAGTTTGAGAGAGGTCTGGCCAACTTGTTGAAACTCCATCTCCACTAAAAACACAAACATTAGCTGGGCATGGTGGCATGTGCCTGTAATCCCAACTCCTTGGAAGGCTGAGGCAGGAGGATTGCTTGAATCCTGGAGGCAGAGGTTGCAGTAGGTGGAGGTTGCTTCACTGCACTTCAGCCTGGGTGACAGAGCCAGACTCCATCTCAAATAATAATACTAATAATTAATAATTTAGTAATAGCTTAAGAGAAGTAAAATATTAAGAGTTAAATTGTTACTGTGTAATTTCTTTTTTTTTTTTGAGATAGAATCTCACTCTGTCACCAGGCGTCAAGCTGGAGTGCAGTGGCACAATCTTGGCTCACTGCAACCTCTGCCTCCCAGATTGAAGCAATTCTGCTGCCTCAGCTTCCCGAGTAGCTGGGATTACAGGAGTGCCACCACACGCAGCCAATTTTTGTATTTTTAGTAGAGACGGGGTTTCACCATATTGGCCAGGATGGTCTCCATCTCTTGACCTTGTGATCCACCCGCCTCGGCCTCCCAAAGTACTGGGATTACAGGCTTGAGCCATGGCGCCTGGCCATTACTGTGTAATTTCTAATACGCTGGAAATATAATTTTCCAGATTTTCACAGAGAAAATATGGAGAAGTATATAATTACAAAAGTAGGAGTACTCAAACAATTTACTGATTAGGTCAGATTTTTAAAAAGTAATGAATAAAAGACAGATTACAAGATATATAATTAAGATAAATACATATAATACAAAGAAAACAATAAGTTCTAAAAGGCAAAACAAAAATAAATGACAATGTTAATTTTATAATAGGAAGAATTTGAATCTGGTTTATGTACATATAAATATATTAAAAATAAATTGTATATTGTTACATATATACACACACATATGCACTCATACATATGTAATTTGGCTTCTGCACCAACTATAGCTCACAACCTTCGTGTTTACAATTTGTGAGCTGAGTGATTTTTTTTTAACACCTTTAAAGTATTAAAAGTCAAAGAGAAACAGATGCTGGTGAGGTTGTAGAGAAAAAGGAACAATTAAACACTGTTGGTGGGAGAGTAAATTAGTTCAACCATTGTGGAAGACAGTTGGACTATTCCCCAAGGATCTAAAGACAGAAATATTATTCAACCCAGCAATCCATTACTGAGTATTTTTCCAAAAGAATATAAATCATTCTGTTATAAAGACACATGTACACATATGTTCACTGCAACACTATTCACAATAGCAAAGACATGGAATCAACCTAAGTTCCCATAAGTGATAGACTAGATAAAAAAAATGTGGAACCTAGACATCATGGAATACTATGCAGCCATAAAAATGAATGAGATCATGTCCTTTGCAGGAACATGGGTGGAACCTGGAGGTCATTATCTTTAACAAACTAACACAGGAACAGGAAACCAAATACTGCATGTTCTCCCTTATAAGTGGGGATACATAGAGGGGAACAACGCACAATGGGGCCTATTGGAGGGTACCGAGTGGGAGGAGAGAGAGGGATCAGGAAGAATAACTAATAGATATTAGGCTTAATACTTGTAAAACAAACCCTTGTAACACAAGTTTACCTATGTAACAAACCTGCACATGTACCCCTGAAATTAAAAGTTAAAAAAAATTTCAACATGAGTTTTGGAGGGGACTTTCAAACCGTAGTAAATAGATATCAAAAAATTCTTCTAAATCTTCATTGTTCAAGTACTCTATAATCTGAGTCATCATAAGCTGAACTGAAAAAGTCTCTGCTTTAGAGATAAATGATAATGTGTTTACTAGCAAAGCCTCTGAGAAGGCCCTGAAAATATTTCAAAATACAATGAATAGTTTGATGTGGAACAGATCAGAATAGAAAATGCATCAGCATGAACTGTATGACTGTATAAGTATTATATTTGTAAATTAATATAAAAATTGTTATATTTATTAAATGTGATGAAAACCTTTATACATATAAAATGAGGTTTGCATGAGGGTTACAATTACGATTAAAGTTTCTGTCTTTAAATGAAATGTAGATAACACTCTGATCCAGAGACTTAAGATGCATTAATGTGAGATGTTAATGCCTTAAAATATATTAATAGTGAATCATTAGAAGGCATTTTAAAAGACAGCATTTCAAATGATCTAAATGTAAATTAATCTGATATATGTGGATTACATCTTTTTTTATAATACAAATGGGTTTAAAATGAAGGAAACACTGCTTTACAATAAGGAACAATTCTATACACATACGCTTTGGGTTTTTCAACATATGTTCAAACATCTGAACAGTGGTATGGTTGATTTCACAAACTCTAATTGTGTCCACAGTCATACATTCATCATTTTAGCAATTCTCAATGTCGGCTATTTTCAAGTGATTACACAGTAATCTTTTTTGATAGTTACACATAATGCTTTTTTATTACCTCTACAAAAAGTGAATTATAAATCAACTTAATGTGAAAATGTGTACAGATCTTAAGTTTCAACCTAGAAAGGGAACAGAAATGCAATATAAAATCCCTGTGTAAGAAGTAAAATTCACCTTGGCTTTTGCCTTCTTTTTCCTTTTGTTTTAATTTTTCTCATTTTCCAAAATGTTAACTGTGTGCAAGTTCTTCTTAGAACATAGTTTTGGCACTGTACATGCTAATTTGAATATGAGAAGGAATCGTAAGCGGCTCTTTTGTGTTTTATGCCAAGATATGACAGATGTGCTGCACTTTGGAATCCACACAGATAGGGCTTTTAGATTCTTTCTTAAACCAGGTGCTAAAAATGTGTGAAAAAGCAAAAGACGGTGTTACTGAAGACCTTAAGCCATAGAACATTTCATTAATTGTTTTCTGGAGTAATTAAAGTGCAACTTGTAATAGTCGTCATTTTCCATCTGTCTTTTATGATAGTAGAAAGAAATATAACTACACAGCTATTCATGACAATGCACATTCCACAGGCTATACTTCCACATACCCCAGAGTATGTACACTAAATACATATTAACGTCTACACAGAATAAGATGTATTTAAGTAAATATGATAATAAAATACCATAGGAAGTCATAATCATAGAAGTAACATAAAAAGTTGTGACTAAATAATACATATAATAAATATCCTTTAAATGTAATTGTCAGCATTGCAGTATGAGGTATATATGGCTAGAACACATTTATGGAATTCACATTTATGTTAAGGAATTTATTATTTGATTAACGGAAGGGAATTAGCAACAACATTAACTAGTAAGTCCTTGTAATGTGCCATTTGATGTGCATATTGTATATATGTAATGTTTAATGTGATATGCAAATGATATGTAAAATTATGCAAATATTGAGCTAACAAGTAATATTTGTCAAAGGAGTCCTAGAAAATTTACAGAATTGGTTTTAAACTTCCACTCTAGTTAAAATAATTGCAAGTCATTTTATTGTCTTTATTCTTTTTTTTTTTCAACAATTATTATTATTTTAATTTTACTTTAGGTTCTGGGTATATGTGTAGGTCAGGCAGGGTTGTTGCATAGGTGCATACATAACCAGGTAGTTTGCTGCCTCTATTTCTTTTTTTTTTTTTTTTTAATTTTTTATTGGATTTTAGGTTTTGGGGTACATGAGCAGAGCATGCAAGACAGTTGCGTAGGAACACACATGGCAGTGTGCTTTTCTTTCCTTCTCCCCTTCACCCACATTTGGCATTTCTCCCCAGGCTATCCCTCCCCACCTCCCCCTCCCACTGGCCTTCCCCTTTTCCCCCCAATAGATCCCAGTGTTTAGTACTCCCCTTTCTGTGTCCATGTGTTCTCATTTTTCATCACCCGCCTATGAGTGAGAATATGCGGTGTTTCATTTTCTGTTCTTGTGTCAGTTTGCTGAGGATGACGTTCTCCAGATTCATCCATGTCCCTACAAACGACACAAACTCATCATTTCTGATTGCTGCATAATATTCCATGGTGTATATGTGCCACATTTTTCCAATCCAGTCTATTATCAATGGGCATTTTGGTTGATTCCAGGTCTTTGCTATTGTAAACAGTGCTGCAATGAACATTCGTGTACATGTGTCCTTATAGTAGAATGATTTATAGTCTTTTGGATATATACCCAGTAATGGGATTGCTGGGTCAAATGGAATTTCTATTTCTAAGGCCTTGAGGAATTGCCACACCGTCTTCCACAATGGTTGAACTAATTTACACTCCCACCAACAGTGTAAAAGTGTTCCTTTTTCTCCACATCCTCTCCAGCATCTGTTGTCTCCAGATTTTTTAATGATCGCCATTCTAACTGGCGTGAGATGGTATCTCAATGTGGTTTTGATTTGCATCTCTCTGATGACCAGTGACGATGAGCATTTTTTCATATGATTGTTGGCCTCATATATGTCTTCTTTCATAAAGTGTCTGTTCATATCCTTTGCCCGCTTTTGAATGGGCTTGTTTGTTTTTTTCCTGTAAATCTGTTTGAGTTCTTTGTAAATTCTGGATATCAGCCCTTTGTCAGATGGGTAAACTGCAAAGATTTTTTCCCATTCTGTTGGTTGCCGATCCACTCTAGTGACTGTTTCTTTTGCCGTGCAGAAGCTGTGGAGTTTCATTAGGTCCCATTTGTCTATTTTGGCTTTTGTTGCCAATGCTTTTGGTGTTTTGTTCATGAAGTCCTTGCCTACTCCTATGTCCTGGATAGTTTTGCCTAGATTTCCTTCTAGGGTTTTTATGGTGCCAGGTCTTATGTTTAAGTCTAATCCATCTGGAGTTAATTTTAGTGTAAGGTGTCAGGAAGGGGTCCAGTTTCTGCTTTCTACACATGGCTAGCCAGTTTTCCCAACACCATTTGTTAAACAGGGAATCCTTTCCCCCTTGCTTGTTTTTGTCAGGTTTATCAAAGATTGTATAGTTGTAGATATGTTGTGTTGCCTCCGGTGCCTCTGTTTTGTTCCATTGGTCTATATCTCTGTTTTGGTACCAGTACCATGCTGTTTTGATTACTGTAGCCTTTATTCTTAATTCTGTCATACAGAGATCTAGAGGATAATCTTCAGTGGTTTATGATACTAAAATTGAGATCAAAATATGGTTGAGTTGTTTGCATTTTTTGAGATAAATAAATATGAACATATGAAATATTAAAATGAAAGATTGTTTTCAATTTATATAGGACAAGAAATTATAACAAAGTTTCAGAGATGTACCAAAAATGTTTTATCTAGCTGTTCAGTTGTTATGTTTTAAATGCTGTGATAACCATGAGGAAGCTTCCTGGGGAATTTTTAAGTACTTTTCAAGTATATTTGTAAATATTATAGTCCAATTATTTTACACTTTATTTACAAAGGAAGAGAGGGTAAATGTGAGTGTTATAAAGGGATCTTAAGTGAATTAAAGTTAGGAGAGTTGCCTGATTATTCAGGGCACAGACTGAAATGAATGTAAAATTTTAAAATATGTTCAAATTCAGAACTAGTTTGAGTGGAGGAAAAATCAGGGATAGTGCCTTTAATTTGCTATAAATGGAAGAAATTTTTATAAATTTTTATTTTTTTCTCTAAATACTAAGATATTTGCTAGATATACCCAAACAGTTAAATGATTACTTACCTATTTACAAAAAACCCCAGTTATTTAAAAATGTAATAAAAATGTTTAGCTTTTTCCTATATCCCAGGTGCTATGCTAGATGCCAGGGAAAGAAAAATATAAAAGCAAAAAAGTCACTTTCTTTAATATTTTGCCATCTAGGAGATAGACCAAGTTAATACACTGTGAAAAGAGAAGATGTTATATAGAGAAGGGCACAGGATACTATGGAAATGTAGATAAAAAAAAATGACTTCCCAGCAAAACTGATAATTGATTCAAATCTCTAAGGAAGAAAAACAGCTAACCAGGTTAAGAAATATTGTTCCACATGAAAGGAACACTGGTGGGCATGGGACATAAGACAAGAAGACATGATATGTTGGGGAATTAAGATGCACTTAGTATAATTGGATTATAGGTTGGGATAGCAGGAAAACAAAGCTAGACAAATTAGCAGGCATCGGCTCATGAAGGACATATATCAGGTAAATAAACATATTTTGAAGAAGAATTAAGCACAGATCCTTTGGAAAAGAAGTCAGTAACAAATCTAGATCAGTGAAACACCTGAGTCCAAGAGAAGACCCCGGGTAATCATGTGCAATAAGAAATTGTTATTTTCAGACTCCATGAGAGAAAGAAAGTCTCCAAATTAGAAACAAAAAATTCCTATGAACTTTAAGATATTCTCTACAATTCCAAACAACATCTTTTATCCCAAAGTCTTTTTTTTCTCAGAAGTTGTTTTGATCATGAGTAATGTCAGAGAATGTGCCTAAGAGAAGCCCATGGTAGAATTCTTATTCATTAAACACAAGGATACGCTACTGTTGAATTCAAGAGGTCATAGGGGGATATATTGGTTTGTGGTGGATGCTATGAAGCTCTCCCTTCACAATCCTGCTACCCCTTTCCTCACATATGCTGATCTTGAGAGTGTTCCCTTTATGTAATACCTACATGACAATCCCTGTGTTGGATTCTGCTTCTCAGAGAACACATTCTGCAAAAAATGGGTAGCAAAGTAAGAAATGAGCCTGACTAACAAGCTTTTCTGCCAAGGTAAAGAGGCATCCCTGTTGGTGAAGCATACTTTCATAGGCTACTCCTTAGTCTGAGGAAGTACAGAGCAGTGGCTGAACAGAACTCAAGTGATTTCTTGTTAGAGACTCAACCTGGGCATCAATAAATTTTGAGCTAAAAGGGGCTCTCAAAGATACAGAAACTGAAGGTCAAAAAAGTCAAGATTTCTCCAAAGCTACATAACTAGGAATTGGACCAAGACTGAATTCCCTATCTTCTTACTCCCAGTGTTTTTCAATAAACTTGTGCTTCTCAAATAGACGTGTCTCCAGGAAACTGCACCAGCATAACAGATTTGCTTGTAGTCAGAGGAGAAACATAAAAATTCATGGAGAATGGTTTTATTTAATGTTTATATCACAATATATGTGTTGCAGAATGTAAATACCACGTGACTTTTTTCTTTTTTTTTTTTTTTGAGACAGAGTATCACTCTGTTGCCAGGCTGGAGTACAGTGGCAGAATCTTAAAATCTTTAGAATTCAACTATGTCTTCAGAATCTTTTTGGGTCTATTTGAAACTCCTCTGCCACTAGGCATAAGTCAATGTAAATATTAGAAAAGAACTGCAGAAAGAGCCTGTCATGTCTTTGGGAGGCTGAGGCAGGTGGATAACCTGAAGTCTGGAGTTTGAGACCAGCCTGGTGAACACGATGAAACCTTGTCTCTACTAAAAATACAAAGAGTAGCCAGGCATGGTGGTGCATGCCTGTAATCCCAGCTACTTGGGAAGCTGAGACAGGGGAATCCGTTGAATCCAGGAGGCAGTTTGCAGTGAGCTGAGATTAGGCCACTGCACTCCAGCCTGGGTGACAGAGAAAGACTCTATCTCAAAAAAAAAAAAAAGGAACTGCAGAAAGAAATACCATTAATCCTCAAAAGTGGATTCATTTCTGTTTTGATTATAACACATTCTTTCTTTATGTTAATATGATAATATCTATAAGAGAACTTTTCCTATTTTCTCAAAATTCTTATTAAAGTTTTCAAACTTCAAACAATGGGTGATACACTACCTCCTCTTCTAAAGATGGGTATTAAACATATCATTGGCCTCGGTACCATCTCCCCAGATCTTGTGAGAGAAAGTTAGAGTTTATCAAAGAGAGCGATGCTTCAGAAAAATTTAAGGGTAGAAAGCACTGAGGCATATCCTACCCCCACCACAAACCAAGTGAGGAAATCCCCAAAAGCAGGCAAGACACATGCTTGTAGAACTGAGCAGTTTGTAGGACTCTGTTGCTATTTGTGTAGAGAGAGTTTTTGGGAGTACTAGACACGTGGTTCCATGAGAAGTGTAGAAATCTCAGCACATAATGACTCCATATAAGTCTCTGCATTGAGAGGACCACAGTCTAGCAGGATCTCTAGCAGCATGAAGCCCTGTCCATAGGATAGCCACAGGTGCCCCTGCCCCTCCATTGAAATGGCCTACCTGAGAAAGCACAATACTGCCAGGTAAATTGATTTGCTTCAGTCATGCCTGAAGTTAGGCCTCTGACCTCCCTTTCTTAGAGGACTTACTAAAAAGCCTTACAATCATCACTCCTTTTTGTGTTCCTTTGAGATGACTGTATCTCTTACAACTTAGAAGTTTCTTTCTTAAAGACAGAGAGAGCCTTTTCTTTGAAATGTAATCAAGAAGGATAGAACCTCTGTTCTATCCTCTCTGAGAGGACAGAACCTTAACCTGGGAGAGTTGCCAGCTAGCAGACACAGCTGGCCTAATCACATTTACACTGACCAACCCTTGGTAATTTTTCACTTCTGTCGCACTACTTGAGTCCCTACTTTTCCCCCTCACTCATTCTGACTTAAAAACACTCAATCACCTCTACACAAGTCAGAATAAAGCTCAGCTCTTCTCCTACTGTCAGTACTGAATAAAATCTGTTTTCACTGCTTTAAATAATGTCTAGCCTTGTTTGCCTTTGACATTCTACAGTTAGGAAGCAGGGAATGAAAACTGGAGCCTGCTTCTTGCTGGGAGAATCTTGAAGGCAGCTGGAGAGCTGGAGTAGCCTGCAAAGTTATTGAAGAGAGTGAGAATTTACCCATGGGTTTACTTACACTTCTCTTAGTTGACAGGACAGTGATGCCTGAGATTTTCTGGGATCCAATTTATGATAAGGTGGGTAGCAAGACTCAAGTCATCTAGAAATAATGTTGTATAATAATATTTCTAACTTGTCATGTGCACCAGCCAAAAAGGGCAGGCATGTACTTCCCCAAGAATTGCTAAAGAGAATCTGCAGGATATTAGCTGGGAGTGCACAATTTAAGACCGGGAAAGGTGGTGTGGGGAATCACCATCAAACCACTGATGCAACTGCAATGACAGAATGCATTTGCTGCCCATGCAGAATTAAATCAACACCTGCTAAATAATATGACTTTTGATGCTTTTTCTGATTCCTCCTATCCTGATGTGACCTTGAAGACTCTAGCTTTGAGGAGGAAGTGGATCCAAGGGAAGGCAGAAGGGTGTGGATAGTTTCAAATTGAATATAGGAGTGAAGTTTCTAATTGGATTAGACTTTTCAATACAAGTGACATGAGAACTATGGGATATTCCCTGTTTATCACAAAATAAGAGAGCAGGAGAAATCTGATAGAACATTTCTATAGTCAGCATTAGAAGAAATGAAATTATTCTTGAGTACAATCTACCAAGTCAGATCATTTAATAACTGAATGCATTACTATGTCAATATAGATGACATTATTTTTGGTTTTGTTAAGAAAGATTTTTTAATAAAAATATATGGCAGTTTAAGAAAACTGTTTCTGGCATTAAATACACCTTGGTTTGAGTTCTTGCTTTGGTAATCACAAATTAATGAGTTCTAACCTTGTTGACCCCACAAATTATTTTCTCTGTGCACAGTTTTTTCAGCAGTAGGATGGGAATATGAATAGTTGTAGTTTACAAATTTCATAGTATATTTCCTGCCTACCATAATTCTTTCTTCTTGGGCAGCTCCTTTCTGATCTTATAGATCAGTGAGCAGATAGGCTGGCATGGCATACTTTTGGCTAGAGCCATTGGATAAGGAGTGGTTCTCTTAGCCAAACTGGATAGCCAGTTTCTCTTCCCCAGGTTCCATCTAAGAATAGTTCAGATCTTTTTTGGGAGAAGGACTCTACAATGTTCATTCAAAATCCGTTGTCAATCAGGACATGGTAGGAAGAATGAAACATCACTTGAACAGAGAAAATACTGAGAGGGCTTTTGTTTCTAGTTATAGTTCCCTTCTGCAAACATTTTTGTATTCTCATTCTGGGGTTCTATGAAATTCCATCTTTATATTCATATAATAAATTTGATTCTGTCTTTGTTTATTTTAACTTGGATTGGAAAGGTAGACTAGTTCATAAAGCTTGGACTCTAATCTCAGTTCCAGAATTTACTGACTCAGTAACTATGGATAAGACACTTAAACTCTCTGCCTCCATTTTTTTCTCTTGAATTAAGTGGACAGAATAATTTTTACTTCAAAATCATATTGATTTATGATGATTAAATGAGTCACTACCAGTTATTTTTTATCGAGTTGGTTTCTATAACTTGGAGGTAAGAAAATCTTCAACTTCAATTATTACTTGATTCACAGAGTTGGTGTGTGGAATGAAAGAGAAAATGCATGAAAAGGGTCTAGCACAGTGTGTACCAAGGGTACAATGGTAAATATTAGCTTTTATTATTTGCTTTCCTGTTTCTTAGTTACTACATTAGTACTATGATTTGCATGTAAACCCCAAAATGTGTTAGAAACTGACTCCCCAATGCAACAATGTTGGCAGGTGGGTTGTAATGAGAAGTGATTAGGCCATGAGGACAAAGTGAATGGATTAACGCTTTATCACAGCAGGGGGTTCATTATAAAAGGGGTAGTTAGGCTCCCTTTTTCTTTCTTTCTTTCACCATCTTGATTTCCTTTTGTTTCCTGTCATGGGATGACACAGCAAGAAGGCCCTCACCAGATGCAACCCCTCAATCTTGGACTTTCCAGTCTCCATAACTATGAACTGTTAAATTTCTGTTTATTATAAATTACCTAGTCTGTGATATTCTGTTACAGCAACAGAAAATGGGCTATGACAATCTGATATTACAGTAGTTCCTCCTCATCTGCTGTTTTGCTTTCCTCAGTTTCAGTTAGTTAGTCCATGGTCAAATGCAGTCCAAAAATACTAAATAGAAAATTCCAGAAATAAACAATTCACACATTTTTAAATTGCACACCTTTCTGAATACCATGATGAAATCTCATACTGTCCCCATCCTTCCCACCTGGGATGTGAGCAATTCTTTTGTCCATTTTATATAAGAAACTTGACTGTTTATGGTATCCCAGAGGAGTCCTGGAGCCAAACTCCCATAAAAACAAAGGATGACTGCATATAGGGCTTGGTACTATTTGAAGTTTCAGGTATACACTGGATGGGTGGGGAGGTCTTAGAATTCTATCTCCTGTGGATTAATGGAGACTACTGTAATCTTCAGAAACACTGAGATTACCCAAAGTATCCATTTCCTACTTTTAAACCACAGGCCACCAAGAGAACTGCAGGCAAAAGGTGGCATATTTGTGTAAAGATTATTTTCAATTTCCATTTTGCTTCATCTCTCTTCATATTTATTTAGATCCATATCGTATGTATGATCGGAGGACAGAGAATACAGACATCCTTAGAAAAAGCTTACCAAAATAGATTAAAGCAGTGGAAATTGATTTAGTATTTCCAGGACAGTTAAATAATAAATTCTTCTGCTTAGGTAATTTTTAGTTTCATTAATATGATTGTATTTACAAGTAAGGGCATGATGTTGTCTTTTACCTGTAAGTTCTTAAATTAAGTTTTCTGCACATGTTGATGAAAATGTCTGAAAATCAGTTTCTCAGAGACTGAACAAAATTATCTCTGCTCATTATAGTTTTTTGTTGTTTTGCCATCGTGTAATAATGTTGTGGGGCAGGTTCACATTAGCGTTTGTTTTTATTGCTGGTCTGTTTTCATATCCAAATTTATATTATTCAGTCCTTTTTCCTGATTTATTCCAGTTAACTAGAGAATAGCATTTTTTTCACATCTTTACTATTTTATTGTAAATAGTATAATACAAAAGAATTAGTGTAGTTCCTCTACTGTTATTTAAAATGTTAAGATGTCAAATGATATTAAAATTCTCAACTAAACCCCATTAATTTAATTATCAGATAATGTGTTCTATGAAAAAGTATAGTGTTTTCTTTGAAAGACTATGAGCTGCAGTATCAGAAAAAAAATAGCCATATTTAGCATTTGGCCATAAAGCTTTATTAAATTTAATGAGATGAGAAACAATAGGCTCATTATAAATTCAAAATACACCAGTGAATGAAATTAGAGGCATTGTTTTTTCTTCAATAATTTGTTTTGTCTTAAGTATAAGAAAATTATTGGTATTCAGAGTTTTTCCTTTTTAAACTCATAAACTCATTCTTATATACTCATGTTCATGGGAACATACTATTGTCTTTGGAACATTCCTCTGCTTTTCAAAATTCTGGTGACTTTCTGTTTTTTAAGTTTTGGCTTAAATGGCATTTCCTTGTTGTAGATTTTTAAACAGGATTTTCTCCATTCTCAGTGCACCCTATCTTGGAATCATTAAAAATAAGTTGCATGATCACTGAATATCAATTTTTTGTAATTATTCCCACTGTTTAAACATTATCACATAAAGTGATTTCATTGGCAGTAAATAAGAAATTATAATGATCTTTTCTGCTATTTGTGTTAGTAAATTGACTTCAGTAAAAAAATGCTTTTAAAGATGCCTGTCAATTAAAAGGACTGTTAGTAAATTCATCAAACATTAAGTTTCTATACCTCAAGTGAAATATTTGTCTATCTCTCTAGAGATAATTTGGTATACTTGAGGTCATCAGTATCCTAGTTTATTTATTCTATTGTTTATTTCAAATATTTATGCAACTCAATATATTTTTCTTGCAATTCAACTTGGAATATATCCCTGAAAAACTTTGGGGGACACATGCTCTGTGGTACATTTTCTATATGAACCTTGTATTCTACTTCTATATTTGCCTTTAACTAGTAGTTTACTTAAGTTACTATACATTTTTGGAACATTGTTTCTGCACCACTGAAATGTTACTTTCAACTAATTTAATTTTAAGGTGTTTTCCAATAGTGAATGATTGTAATAATTCTATAAAAACTTTAAACACATATTTTAATTATCTTTTATGTGCCAAATTATCTTTATGTGTGGGTGTACATGTGATGTATATAGTAATTCAATTAAAAACAAATAGGAATTAATGCAATGAAATCATGGCTGTTAAGAAAGTTAGCACTGAATTAGAAATATAAGATAAATCGTTCTACCCAGTACACATGTATTCATGTACTTGCAAATGTTTAGCTAGTTGGTCATTCTTGCTTTGACTGTAAATTTTTTGTAACAGGCCTATCTTATTTCCTTTATTATCCATATCATTTGTGCCATGGTCAGATTTTACTGCATATAATTCAGTTTTTTGGTCAATAGGTGAGGCAGAAGATAGTGCCAAAAAGAAGGAGAGAATGGAAGGAACATTTACTGTGACTTGTTTTCTGTGATTACATTTTATACCACATATTTTTCTTCACAAAATAATACATGAAAGGATAAAAGTGTTATCCAGTCTGGTAAAGTTTTGATTAAAAAAAATCAATACTGTGTTCTGCACAAGAGAACACAAACATCTTCTATGCTTCTGAATTGTTTCAAAGCATTAGGATTAAAGAGTTATCATCCTATATTTTTAGCCTGTTGTAATTATTTCTCAATTTTTCTCCGTATCTCATCTCCCTCCCCACCATAATCCTTTCTATATTCTACTTCCATATCTATCATTCTGAAGTTCAATTCTGGTCATTATGTCTTTTGCTTGATTGAAAACCATTCTAATGGTTTTATATTTTACTTTGTCATTTAGGGTTCTCCGCAGTATAAGTTGCAACTGAATTTCTAGCTTTACTTCTCAGTTGATCCCATATGTGCCCTGCTCCCAAACCAAACTAGGCAGCTCCCTTCTCCTTCATGTACTTGTTCATTCTAATTTTTTAAAGTACCGTTTAAACTGAACCTTTTAAGTACCATTTCAGATACTGTCTTCTCCATACAACATTTTTCTTGATGACCTAAATTGAAAGTAAGAAAGGGAAAAATCTTTGTTTATGAAAATATTTTGATGATGTATTTACAGTGTGTTTGTGCAGATAAAAGGCAACAAAAAGTTTTGCTAAACTATTCTGCAAAATAAATGGATATAAAAGACAGAAATCCAGGGAGAAAAAAATTTGCACACATGCTATGAATGCCTTATGTGAATGATTATCTTTTTGTTTTGAAATAAAGAATAGGCCTGTTTTGTGACTCTTGGTGGATTGAATGGTCTAGTTACTATTTCAGAAGCCCAAGGCAAAATGGCCCTTCTTGTTCTCTCCTCCTTCTCTTGCACAGGCAGTGGGTTAGCATATGGTTGAGGTTTTGCCAATTAGACAATTTCAGAGTATCTCCTGGGACTCTGAATCTTGAGCAAGTGGTTCAGAACATGGCACATGTCCAGTGCTGGGGGCGGATAGACCAGTCTGTTCCTAGATCAGCCTCATTATAGCTCTTGTTCCCTGGCCCTCCAGAATATCAAACATCCTTCAGTACATTTTCTAAACTGATTTAATTTACTTCTCACAATTTGATGAACACTAGATATCCACCCAATAGGTTTCTGTTTTTGTATAATCATGTAAGTCCCCTGAGAGATGACCAGAGATCCTTTGGTGGGCAGAATAATGGCCTCCCAAAGATGTCCAAAGCCCTGTTCCCAGAAACTGTACCTATCTTACCTTACATGACAAAGGGGAATTAAGGATGCAGATTGCATTAAGATTGCTAACCAGCTGACTCTGAGACACAGAGATTATCCTGGATTATCTCAGTGGGCCCTCTATAATCACGAGCCTCCTTAAGCATAGAAAAGGGAGTTGTAAGAGTATGTCTGAGAGATACAATATGAGAAACATCAGACTTGCCATTGTTGGCTTTGAAAATAGATGAAGGGGCCATGAGACAAAAAATGCAGACATCCTCTAGAAGATGGATAAGGCAAGGAAATGCATTCTCCCTTAGATACTCCAGTAAGGAACACAGCCCTGTCAAAACCTTGATTTAAGCTCACTGAGGATTGTGTCATAGTTATAAGCATGAGAATAGGGAGCAGGCTGTCTTTGTCTCCAGCTGCGCCCGGTGTTCCCTGTTGGAGAATGTAGCAGTTCATAGAGGAGAAGAGCAGAGCAGGTTATAAACCTCCAGTCTACCTCTGACTTCAAAAATGAAATCCCCTGTCTTTGATAATAGGTAATCTTGCCTCCTGTTAGCCTCTGTTCTTGATTTCAATCCCCATTTATTTTCAATTTAACATATCAGTATTTCAGCCATTGTCATTTATTAATAAATATGCAGCATTGCTCTGATTTCATACAGATCGAGACACAGATAGTAACATTTGAAAAGGCAAACACCTATGTCTCGGTCCTTTTTTGATGGTATAGACCATCAGTTCTCTGGAAAAGAGATAAATCACTGTTGTAAGAACCTTGCTGATGCTGTTTCCCTGCCTTCTTAGCCCAGGAATCCCTGACACTCAGCCACCTGATTTAAAGTTAATAAATATATTCAGACTACTCTTACACACTTTTAAGATACATTCCGGTTATAGTAAAAAACAGAGATATCAAGGTAGTCTATTTCTTTTTAACAAAACAAAACACCTAGTAAAGCCTCCCACTTTTATTTCTACATTTGTAATTTACTCAGTACAGTTAACCTTTAAACATATATGGAATATATGCAGATAGAATATCAATTAAAACAAAATATTTCTTGCTTTTAATGTATGGCATTTAAATACTCCTTTATTATACTATTTATAAAACAGTTTTATAGAATACTAAAAAGTATGAGGCTCTTTAAAAATGTTAATCCTATAATTAATAGTCAGAGGCATACGCTTTTCCCCAGCACAAGACACTGATATTCTAAATCTGTCATTCTGAACTTTACAGTAGGAGACAGCCATCTGCCTGCATGCAGCCATATAAAACAAAGCAAGAATATATGCTCTTATGTTTCCCTTGGTGGGATACAGGATTATTATGATGAAGTAGGCAACAAGGTTTAGCTAATATGAATTAAGATAGCATGTGTTGAAGAAAAAAAAGCGCATATTAAATCAAACTAATTCTGTAAGTCAATGTTATTAGCAGATTGGATATGGATGATTTGATAAAGTAGAGCAGCATATGATGTAATGCCAAGTCAATGGGAAGTATGTGTGTGGGTGACCCATTCTTGAGTCTCATAGCTCCAGAAATTCTTTCTCTGTATTGCTGGATCTAGTGATATTTTAGTTCGGGGCCTATACTTTAATTGACAACTGTATTTTGCCGTGAAACATCAAAGTTGTAAAATAATATATTCTAACATTCTGTCACAGGTTAAGAATATTAACTGAAAGTAAAAAGGAGCAAGGCTTGGAAAGAAAAATGAATTTCCAACATATCTTTATATCTGGATGTTTATGTAATTATATATTTTTCAGTCATGTTCTTTTATCAGGTTATGTCTAGATTTTTCTGAAAATTAAATACTCTAAAATCTACTTTCTATATTTTAGTTTAAGTGAAATCATTATGAAAAGATATGACCACTCAGACACAAATTTTGGGGCTTACCTAATGTGCTTTTTAGTTTCATTTTATGGGGATTTCTTCTTAATTAGAAACTTACTAGATAAACATTAACTTCTTTGGTTTGATAATTTTTGAAATTTTATTTTATTTTTAAAAAACTTTTTTCTGAAGCAAAGATGATTTTTGTAAACAGATGACAGAGTGGGACAATTTAAAAATTTTATTTCATGCCATCATGTTAAATTTGATTTTCCAAGTAGTACAGTAATATAGCATGGTGGTTAAATGTGAAATCTGGAGTCAGCCAAGATTACTTCTAATCCCATTTCTACCATGTACAAACTGTGTGACCTTGACAAAGTAACCTCTCTAAGCTTTAGATCTCTCATTTGTAAATGGGGGTAATTTAGAGAGCCTACTTCAGCAGGGTTATTCTGAGGGTTAAGTGAAATAAGATGCATGAAGCACTCAGTGCAGTGTCTGGTAAATCTGGTCTCTTCACAGTAATATTATGCAAATTTCATTCCTGAAGCAGAAGTTCATATATTTTAGATGTTGACTGTACTCAATAAGGAATTTATTTAAAAAATCATTTTCATGGTCCTCTATCTGTAAATTCTGATTTCTCTGTAAATTTAAGCATTTAGTACGGAGAGCATTTCTAAGAATTTATATAATATTTATAAATAGGGAAGACTTAGGGATTGTTTATCCAAAGCAAGGTTTTTACCAGGCCATTGAACAACTTAAAAGTGGTATATAATAATATTTATTGAAATTTGCACTTAGGTTTCATCATTTGTAGGATGATGAATCATTTTATAGGATGATTCATCTGGCCAACCTGAATCATCCTATAAAAAATTACATCCTAGTACCAGATTCCTGAATTACAGACCTTAGGCAGTAGCAGTAGCCAACATGTGTCAGTGTGGATTCTAAGGCACGCAACATCGCAAATTACATTTAGAGCAATAGGGTGAAAACGCAATTCTGCCCTTGGTTTTCTTTATGACAGAATGAGGCAAGGTACTTCATTCGAATGTAAGGAGTAAATGGTGAAAAATAAATGTTTGTCATTTTAATATTTATAAATAAAATTTCAGTTTTGAACATGCACATCACATGGTATTCTATGTATTATACAGAAACATTTTCCAAAAAGGAGGCAAGAACAAAAAAAAATTACAGATAGTATGATATAATAATCTAAAAATAGTCCTACTACATTAATTTTGTTTAGTATATCATATGTCTCAGGTATTAGTGAATTAAAATTTCTCTTTAATATATAATTTTGTAACTACTACTTATTAAAAAATATTAGTCAGTGTCTGATTATTATCTACTTTGAAAAAAGAAGTACTCTATAGTAGATTACTTACTATAGTGCTTAGCAAAATCCAATTTATTAGTTTTTAAAGTATTGTAAATTTAACAAGAAAAAGAGTTAAAAACTTAAGAAGTAGAAAATGATTAATAATATGGAAATGTAATTCCTACAGCAAAAATAGGGTAGCTTTCTAATTCTTTTCCTCAGGTCAGTTTCCTACATTCTGCCACCAAAAATGTTAAATACAATTAAACCTCAGGGAAGCCTTGGCTTAACTCCGAAAAAAATCTCCATTCTTTTTTTCTGGAGGAGAATACAGGTTACTCTATGAAGTGTTAACGATACTAGGTAAAGAGTTATAGGAGAGAACTGGGGATTCAGTGAGACAGAGAGAAATGATGGCTTAGAGGGTCATTGCTAGTGTAATACATGTGTCTAACCAGGAGATACACTAACATTAAAAAATTAAAATTGGCCACAGTGGCTCATATCTGTAATCTCAGCACTTTCGGAGGCTGAGGTGGGTGGATAACTTGAGTTTGAGACCAGCCTGGCCAACATGGTGAAATCCTGTCTCTACAAAAAATGCAAAATTAGCCGGGCATGGTGGATCATGTTTGTAATCCCAGCTGCTATGGAGGCTGAGGCAGGAATATCCCTTGAACACAGGAGGCAGAGGTTGCAGTGAGCCAAGATTGCACCATTGCACTCCAGCCTGGGCAACAGAGCAAGACTCCATCTCTAAATAAATAAATAAAGTAGAGTATTTTTTAAGACTCCACCCAGCACAAAATTACAAAGAGAAAAAGCTGTTTCCGAGTTTTAAACAGTTAAATATGGATCTAAAAGGGCTTTACCAACCAACTGATCCCCCTAGACCTCTCTACTCATAGAATATAATATAAATGGCCTTAAATTACTGCAGAAAGCAAATGTCATGATATTTTACAAACACATGAAATACTTGTCTAAAAATCAAGCTTAGTGATATATCTTTAAAAGCATTTTACAGTTAAAATCAATTTTGAATAACACTCATATGATGTCTCAAGATGAACATGAAAATAGACTGTTTCCATTTCTGTGCCTTTTAGTGTATTTGCTTGCTTACTTGGCTGAATGGTAAACATTCACAGTCATACAAGGTCATTTTGGAAGAAGGGTTGAATAACACACACACACACACATACACACACACACCCCTTTGAATTAACATTAGGAGGTCCCTCATTTTAGCACTTAAAAGGGGACTTCTGAAATACAGTCTTGGATAAGTAATGAAATTATCTGCTATCTGAATCATAACCCAATAAAAATCCCCATTCCCTCCTCCCTAATTTATAACTAGAGATTAGTTGTACAGAGACAACAATGACACTTTTCAGCTATCAGTACAGGGACAACCAGTCAGCTGCGTCATGACTTTGTAATCTGTCCAGGGTGATTCTGGCTTTAGTTGTCTAGCATTTCACTAATTAACTGAAAACTTCTTAGGAGGCTTTTAAATGTTGACAATAGGAGAATTTTTAAAAATTCATTAACAGCTTCATCTTAAAACCATATTCTTAAGCATAAAAATTAATGTACTGTTCTTAACACTAAATTCAAACAAATGATTTGCATATGAAGTATATAAATGTGGCTATTTGATTGGCAATTAAGCAATAAAAATACTATTAATTAGAACCTAATTGTCTCTATGCAAAACAAAGGAAGGATTCATCATACTTTTAGAAGTACCTACATATAAAACACTGAATTTTAACTTCTATTTTAAATGGCAATTGGAAATATATGTTGAATGGCATTCCAAATGCAAAAAAAAAAAAAAAAAATCTTAGGTTTGCTTCTACAATACTAAACTGAAGGTATTCTATCAGAATTCATTTTTAAATAAAATTAAACAGATGTTTCTTGTTTGCACTAGTACCCATCACTGTGTTTATGATACATTTCAACTCCCATCCATTCTCTGGCTTTTAAAAAGAAATATAAAAGGATAATGAAGGAAGATTGATTACCTTTTTCACAGAAGCGTCCAGTGAAATATAGTGGACAGTCACATTGGAATGAGACTACACCACTGGAGGGGAAGATGGGATGGCATGTGCCTCCATTGTGGCATAGATCCTCCTGGCACACAGATGGCGCTGCAGCAGAGGGGGTGATGGAAGTCCACTTGGTATCAATCCCTTGTGTCACATCAGAATTATCAACAAAGGAGGCTGTTGGAGACAGCATAAAACCCTGGGACCTGTGATTTATAAACAGACCAGAAAACAAAGTATAAGTAAAAGAACTAGGAACATAAATAGAAATAATAGAAAATTTGATTTAATATAAGAGAAAAATCAAAGCAACATTGATCCAAGTTTTAACTGAGGACAAAATTATGAAATAGTAATCATAACAAAAATTATGAAATAGTAATCATAACAAAAATTATGATGTTTGTTTCACAATTATGAGATACGTAAATGTTAAAAGTTGCTGAGCCACATATGACACTGTAGTAGTAAGAATCATGGAAGAAATGACCTTTATAAACTTCTCAGTAATTTTATGGAAAAAACATAGTCCTGCTTTAGCTGTTTCTTATCTTATGAGCCTAAGATCAAGAATTAGGTCATGTAACATTTTCATGCTAAAATGGTTTGAATTTGAAGAATTTCTAAGTTAACTGCTAGAAATGTGCAATCATCAGTCTGACTTAGCATTAATTTCTGGGAGCTATCCAAGAGATACCTTAGAAATAGCCACACATACTCCCTAACTTTTTTTTTTAACAAATTTTAATACCATTTTAATCTTTTCTAATAAATAATGAATGACAAAACTCTCTCCAAATTATGTGAAATTTCTTACTTTCAGATTCAAAACCCCTTGACAATCTGATTTCTCTCTGCTCTTCCAGCCAACTTTTTCATGATTCCTAATAAATACCTTAAATTTTCTCAAACCAAATAAGATTACTATTTCTTAAAGACCCTGAAATTTCCTAATTTTGGAAATTTGTGAAATCTACTTTTTATGCATTGCAGTTTCTCAGTTCCTATCTAAATTTTGCCTATAGTGCTAAGCCCATGCCTGTATTAGTTTTTGTCCCTAGCCAACAAGAAGTAACTGATGTTTCTCTCCTGTCTAAAATTGCACATCTCATTTGTAGCACTGTTAGAATATTTATCATGCACTTGTAGTACAGTTATTTCCTGTGTAGCCTCTACTATTTAGGTTGTACATATTTGGTTTTTTTTTTCTCCCTCCATACAAAAGTTTCTCATTTTATCAGAAATCTTTATAATACTTAATGAAAATGTATACTTAATGATTGTCTTCAGAGTACTCATGAGTTTTTAAACGGTTTGAGAAATGTTTTTAGAATTCCCCTTAATATAATCATGAGATAATTATCTTTTTAATGTATAAAACCTTACTACAATAAAAATAATCAACAATTAAATATAAGAAATTTTATTTTGTACATTGTCATAAAGATAAAACCTTAGCAAAAGAAGTCACTTCAAACATTCTCCAACTGAGAGACTTAAATACCTATTTTTAGATGTACTACACACATTAATATCAACTTATTGGAATAAAAGAGTTGAAGAAAATGAAATAATTTATATTTTACTGGTATGTTAATATGCAGGTCAGTTCTTTTGCAAACTGAAATTCTTCATACAGTTCATCACAGATTTTATTCATAATTGATCCTGACCCACTTCTCTTTCCTCTGAATTTACATGAAGGATACATGGATGACTTTTGTGCTCTTCTTTCTTTTTTTTTTTAATTGCATTTTAGGTTTTGGGGTACATGTGCTGATCATGCAAGATAGTTGCATAGGTACACACATGGCAGTGTGTTTTGCTGCCGTCTTCCCCTTCACCCACATTTGGCATTTCTCCCCAGGCTATCCCTCCCCACTTCCCACCCCCTGCTGTCCCTCCCCGATTCCCACCAGTAGACCCCAGTGTGTAGTACTCCCTTCCCTGTGTCCATGTGTTCTCTTTTTTCATCACCCGCCTGTGAGTGAGAACATGCGGTATTTCATTTTCTGTTCTTGTGTCAGTTTGCTGAGAATGATGTTCTCCAAATTCATCCATGTCCCTACAAAGGACACAGACTCATCCCTTTTGATTGCTGCATAATATTCCATGGTGTATATGTGCCACATTTTCCCAATCCAGTCTATCGTGGATGGGCATTTGGGTTGGTTCCAGGTCTTTGCTATTGTAAACAGTGCTGCAATGAACATTCGTGTGCATGTGTCCTTATAGAGAATGATTTATAGTTTTTTGGATATATACCCAGTAATGGGATTGCTGGGTCAAATGGAATTTCTATTTCTATGTCCTTGAGGAATCCCCACACTGTCTTCCACAATGGTTGAACTAATTTATACTCCCACCAGCAGTGTAAAAGTGTTCCTATTTCTCCACATCCTCTCCAGCATCTGTTGTCTCCAGATTTTTTTAATGATCGCCATTCTAACTGGCGTGAGATGGTATCTCAATGTGGTTTTGATTTGCATCTCTCTAATGACCAGTGATGATGAGCATTTTTTCATATGTTTGTTGGCCTCATGTATATCTTCTTTTGATTTTATTCCTAACAATGCTTGATCTCCAGTAGGCTCTCCAACAAATATTGTATAAATGAATTTGAGTCATTTTTTGTAAAAATGTAATGTATCATACTACTTTTTGTTGTTGTTTTTTGTTTGTCTGAGATGGAGTTTCACTCTTGTTGCCCTGTGGCTGCAGTGCAATGGTGCACTCTTGGCTCATTGCAGCCTTCACTCCTGAATTCAAGCAACTCTCCTGCCTCAGCTTTTCGAGTAGCTAGGATTATATGAGCCTGCCACCATGCGTGGCTGGTGTTTTGTATTTTTAGTAGAGATAGGGTTTTGCCTTGTTGGCCAGGCTGGTCTCAAACTCCTTGCCTCAGGTGATCTGCTAGCCTCGGCCTCCCAAAGTGATGAGATTACAGGCATGAATCACCGCACCTGTCCTGTACCACACTACTATCAGGAAAAATAGCAAGTGAAATAATTTTGCCATCCGGGTTAATTTTATAACTCTATTATATAACTTTAATTTTATAAATAATATACATTCTAATTCTTTTGATACAGTTTTGTAATCAACTTTCTCTGATATTGCTCTATTAGAAAATTAGCATGCTTCTTCCTATTAGCACTTACAATATAAGTTTTGTACCTTGTCATAAAGATAAAACCGTAGCAAAAGAAGTCACTTGTTTTGTCTCTTTAAGGCAATTTTCATCAAGTTAAATGGCAATGCTAATATGAATGACATGGGATTTATTACTCAATATTCTGAATTCTAATTTAATTTTTAGTCTTAATGTTTTTGAATAATTTTACCATTTCGTCTAACATTTGCCATGGACTTCATGAACTGCAGTCAATCACTATTTTCTCAGGAATAAATTAGAGAGAATTAAATGCTACTACTTCTTTCCCCTACTGTAGCAACCCAGGGAGCCTGTGTCTCACCTGAAAAAAAATCAATATTTTGCACATTTCATTTGTTAACTGATTGCACAAAAATAATTGCTATCAATTGATCTAAAAACAGGATCACAAATCAATTTTTGAAAGCAACATTAATCATTTGATCTTTGTTATAAAGATTAAATTTCACATTCAATATATAATTATTAATAGTCTTTGGCTTTCAGTTTTATTTTTGCAGGTTATAAATTATGTAATGAATTTACTTGTTTTAAAACTTAGAATTAAAATGTATTGAATTTGTTATATATTTAAAAAGGACAATTAGTTCACACTGCTGAAATTTTATTTTCACATACAGGTTAAAAATATCAACTGATTGTGGAGGTTTATTAAACATGACTAGATGATGGACATAGTAATATAATTAGCGATGTAAAGGAACAGTAAAATTACCATTTTTAAAATTCTAGAAATCATAAATGTATGAGAGTTTTTAAGTGCAGAAATCTGTTTGATTGCTTCTTAGGTAACTTTTTACAAGGATACAGTGATCAATCAGCCATTATAGCAAGAAGTAAGTCTTCAATAACTTTTTTGTAATGAATTAGTGTCTGAATAACATATGCTCATTTGATTCAAAACCAAACTTGATTATTAGAGAAAGACACCTTGATAGGACAGCAATTTTCAGTCATGTTGGGGAACTGTAGTTGGAACAGGAAAGGAAAACACATTCCTCATGGTTTCAATCTCACAGCAAGCAGCCTGTGAAAACCATGGGACTAAACATTTCACTTGCTTCAACCTGAAGGATTTTGCTCATTGCCAGCTGACTTCACCACTGCTCAACAGACATTTGTCTGGCACAAACGTTTAGAAGGAAGAGTGGGCTGACTCAGATATGTGCCTAGAAACCCGGCTTCTCAAGTACAGAAGTAGGATCATTTTTAGAATGATGATGAAGTAAACACTGCTAGAAGACTCTTCAGTTTAGAGCTTTAATAGTGTAAGAGGAAGGAAAGGTTCAAAAATCATTGTGTTTGATTGTAAAGAGTAGTGAAATAAATGAGTTATAATCTGGAAAACAAAATCCATGTATCTCATATACAGAAAACATGGACTTTTTTAACAAAAATGAGAATATATTCTAAAGTTATACTTCATTCCACTTTGTCTTTCCACTTAGATACACTATTCTACTCTTTTTTTTTTCACCCAAAAATAGTTCTTTATTTATAAGAACTATTGGGCTGCTTTATTTGTAAGTATAGTTCTTCACTTTGCTTTTAAAAGCTGCAGAGTGTTTTCATTGTTCGCATATATCATCATGGATTCTATCAGTATACATATTTTTCATTGCTTTTTAGGTTTTGGGGTACATGTGAAGAACATGCAAGATTGTTGCATAGGTACATACGTGGCAATGTGGTTTGTTGCCTTCCTCCCCATCACCTATATCTGACATTTCTCCCCATGTTTACCTGATACATTTTAGCTGTCTCGAGTTTTTTCTTGTTAACTGAATCATAACTTTATTTTCAGTAGTTACACTGAGATACAATTTACATACATGGTGTATGCATTTAAAGTGCATTATCTAATAATTTTTAGTAGATATAGAATTGTACAACCATCACCACAATTGAGCTTTATATTTTGTCATTTGCAAAAGAAGTGTCATTTCCCTCATCAGCCACTCTCCACCACACATCCTCCGTCTGGTCTCAGTAAACCTTTAACCTACATTCTGTCTCTATAGAAAAATTTGCCTATTTCAGACATTTCATATAAATAAAGTCATATAACATATCGTTTTGAGTTGGCATTCTCATTTAGTGTAATGTTTTCAAGGTTCATCTTTGTTGTCACGTGAATCAGAACTTTATTCATTTTTAGCACTGATATGGATCTATCATATTTTATTTTTTCATTCATTGGTTGAAAGATATGTGGGCCTTTTTGACCTCTTGTCTATTGTAAATAATACTATGAACATTCATGTTCAAATTTTTGTCTGGAGGTATGTTTCAATTTCTTTTGGGAATATTCTTAGGAATGGAATTGCTGGATTATATATTCTATGTTGAACATTTTGAGCAACTGCCAAACTATTTTCCAAAGAGGCTTCAGCATTTTACCTTTCTGCCAGCAAAATATAAGAGTTCAAATTCTCCATATCCTTGTTGGATCAAAAATTCTTTTTGCTTTGTATCTTTGACAAAAATCTTATTTGTTCTATCCCTCAGATCCGGGCATCATAAACTCTTATAAGTAGTATGTACACTTAGTTTTTTACAAATTTTGACAAATTCGCCTCAGAATAGTTGCTACAGTTTATACAGTAACAACTTTTACTGTACTTACACCAATAATTTCTTCATCAAATTTTGCTGTTTAATAGGCGATTACATAAAAACTAGAAACTTGCTGTTTGTAATTATATTTCTTTGTTACTAAGTATCATATGCAGAATAATTCCCCACCACCCTGCTTAAACGAAAAGTAGTTTTCTGAACTTGCCTAACTAACATCTGCTTCATTCACCTGGAGTCACACAGGGGCCGACCAGCTGAGTAGAATGTGTTTTGCTGGTAATGTAGAGTAAAGGGTGTGATGGCTTACCATTCTTTCTAAGCCCTCTGTTTCTCCATGCATTATCAAATGTCTCAGCTATAAACACATACACATGTATTTCATATACTTATGTCCATATCTACATCTATGCCTATATGTATAACTTGTATCATCTCCTATACCATTTCTGTGGAGTTTTTTAGTTGTCAGTTATTCAGTTTTCATACAGGACAACTTAAAACAGCTAATGATGTCTTGGTGTGGCTAAGAGGAATAAATCCAGAAAATAATTCAATTACAGTTTTAAGTTTCAAACCTTGAGAACATCATAATATTAAATAAAGTGTTAAACAAATGGCATGCTCAGCTAGTTCCAAAATTTTATGTTGTTTTTAGTTTGATTAATAACTTTGAAAATAATCATAGGGAATTCTATCAGAGGGTAAAGTAATATAGAAAAATACATTTGCTGTTTAAAATGTATATAATTGTCATTATTAAAAAAATATGTAAAATTACTGTTAGTACATGAAAAATACTCTTTGCCATTCAAAATAAATATTAAGTATTAAAACAAATTATACATGAAAAAATTAATCTGAAGAAACATAATCCCAAGTGTTACTCCTCTTTTTTTGAACATAACATTTATCTAATAGGTTAGAAATTACATTTTAATAAGTTTAGTAAGATTGTCATTTAAAAGTGCAGATGAACTAATTCACTCCACATAATAGTGTGATTTTAATGGATCTTGTTTTCATATTTTCCTAATTTTTCTCACTAGACAAATGCATTTCTTTCCCGCCATCTTCTGTTCTTTAGCTGTTACATAGTCACAAATAGGATTCCTTAGATTATAGTCTTTGTCATATAAGTCATGTTCCCTGCAGCATTGTGTGTTAGGCAAGACTGGCACCTCAGGGCATTCCAGACCGCTGTTTCTCAGTATGCAGGGTGGGTATTTTTGAAACACTCACTCTGCCTTGATAGATTATGATTTTCCTGTCTCATACCAGAGTACAGAGGTTTATTCTTGATCATACAGATCAGGCAAATTCTATGCATTTTGATACCGGAGCTGAAAGCTGGATGGGAATTAGATTGATACTTTCTGCATATAAAACAAATCAGGAAGTATCAGAAACTGGATTCCTTTTCTTTCTCCTCTTTCACACCTCAAATTCTACCCTATTTTTTTTATTATTGTTGTCCAGTAAAATGCCCTCTAGACCTTTCAGCAGGTTTATGTTCATATTTCCTTTTTGACATCCTTTACTTTAGTTTCTATCATTCTCTAATTCATCCTTCTCCTTATGTTCATTTTTCTTGTATTATTCTCAGACCCAATTTTTTCCAATTCAAAGTATGCATTCTTCTCTGGTTTTTATTAACATTACCCCACTTTTCAGTTTCATCAGCCTGGAGTGTCTTCCTGATATATCCTATGTATGTTCTAGCTACATCTAAGAATAATATTTTCAATATTCCATGCTTTATGGTTTTCTTATGCTGGGATTCCTCTGAGGCTAACTTTAACCTTAAAATCTCACATTTTTCACAAAAAGGATCTTGGGGATCTTTTACTATCCTTATATATGATATAACTCAGAAACTTTAATGAGGTAAGTTTTTAGTGATGATGAATCACAATTTATTGTGTAATTTCCCTATTGATAAACATAATGGTTATTTCAAATTTTTCAAGTTGTAAATACTTCAGTGAATATCATCATACAAACATCTCATGACCACTCTGAGTTCATCTGAAGAATAAATATCTAGAAATGTGACTTATTGGGTCGAAAAATGTGCCCAGTTTTCATTTTAATGTGTACTCCATAAAAACTATTACAAAATTAAGCTCTCCAAATATTTTTGAGTACCAATTTCCCCAATCCCTCAGTAAAATTAATTGTAATCTTCATTTAAGTGGTAATATATCTGATATATCATTTTTTATTTACATTTTATCTTTTTTGATTTGCTAGAAGACATTCTTTCCTCACTTCAATTGTTTTCATGTGTCAATTTATAGGACATGATTCTATTAATGGATGTTTGTTCATTTTACATCTTTCCAAGAAAGATTTGTTGGTCTTCTTTCGAATTTTATGTTTTCATTGTTTTCCCTCTTCCATTGATTCTGTTGAAAATTTGCTTGTTAAGTCCAGTTATCACTTCTGTAGGAAACTTGTATTTCCTCTCTCCATACTTTTAAGGATTTCCCTTTGTGTTGGTTGAACAGAACTTTTTCAGTGTGATGTGTTGAGATGAAGAATTGTTTTTATTCATCTAGGTTAGATTGTTTTTCAGATGGCTTTTCTATTGAGAGAATTTATGGTTTTTAACTATTCTGTAAATATAGTCCTCTCACATTCACTTTATTGTCTCCTGTTAAAGTGTGTATTATGTGAGATCAAATTTTCTTATTTTATTCTCCATATCTTCAGCTCCTTTTGCAACATATCTTTTCCAATTCATAGTATTTTTTAGATATATTATCTTGCTCATTAATTCTTTTTACAACTTTGTCTAACTTGTTTAATTTGTCTATTTCAAAAATTTATATATATTTTTACTTTTTGAAGTACTATTTGCTTATATTTTAAAACTCTTTACTCAGGGTTTTTATTTTTGTTTTTTGGCAGCATCTTAGTTGCCCAGGTGGCAGATCAGTGACACAACCATGGCTCACTGCAGCCTCAACCTCCTGGCTGGGCTCAAGTGATCCTCTCACCTCAGTCTCCCAAAGTGCTGGCATTACAGATGTGAACCAATGTGCCTGGCTTCTACTGTGTTTTTACGACATCTTTTTTTTTTTTTTATACCTACTTTAATCTTCCTGCTTCATATCTTAAAAAGTAAGCATACCTTTTAAAATGTATTTGATAATGACAACATCTGGTCTTTGCAGTTCCAAGCCACTCCCTTTGTTTGGCTAGTTTCTGTAGACTTTGATGCCTGAGGATAAGCCATTACTCCAAAGATAATTTGCATTTGCATTGTTCATGCTTAAGGACAATTCCAAACAGGAAACATTATAAAACAAAATGTTATTTAAGAAGTTTGGGAAAATAATAGGTTTGGTCCATTAACCTCCATATCCAGCTAGTTTACTATTGTAAATAAATGGGGAAGATTTTCCCCCTCCTACATAAAGGTGAGATATTTAAGTTTCCTTAAGTATCCTTTTTTCCCCTCTTTTATTTCTTAATTTCTATCAGCTGTACGGATTTTTATTATCTTGGCTCATAGTAATTTAGTACTTTTTCTCTGTGTTAGCATGTATGTTCATATGTCTTATAGCTGGAATTTTTTTTTTTTAGTTGCTATACTACCTGCAATGGAAGTCATAGTTACTTTTAAATCTTACAGAAATTTCTCAGAATGCTTGTCTCTTAAAGGAATCTTACTGCTTTCAACACTGATATGTATGAATGTAGGTTTTGAAGGGGTATGTTTGTGTTTGTGTGATGTCCTCATGCTCTTGCATTTCCTATAGATTTTAGCGTGCTATAGCTGGCCTAGAGGTAGAGCCTGAACAACACCATTTTATGCAAGACAAAGCAGTTTTTCAGAAATAAGTTGTAACGGCTGACAATAACTGCTGGCCTCGGCTTCTGTAAATAAAACTGCCCGAATTGCTGGCCTTTGCTTACTGGTAATGACCAGAATAAGCAGCCCAAGCTAATTCCATGCTGGCCCCTGCGACTTGTGATAAGTAACTAAGATCTGTGGATTCCACCACTGCCCAGACAATGTGTAAACTAACGCTTATCTTGACTTCTGTAAACTACTTAGGTAACAATCAAAGTGACAACAAGTCCCCTAGCCCTGGGAGTGTCCGGAGACCTGCACCCTCCTCTCTGCCCGGGAAGTGATTTACGGAATCCCCTGGCCCTCAGAAGGTCTGAATCCCTTCACCCAAACCCCCACCCCACACCCTCACCCGGGAGGTGGTTTGTGGGCATAAAAAGTCTTGTCACCCTCCTTTCGGGGCCACGGGTTGGAAAGACGTGAGTCTTCCATGGTTGCTGGCAATAAAGACCCTGCAATTTGGCATACTTTTGTCTTGGTGCTAATTTTATACTCGATCCAAATACTTCATTAGATGGAATTAGACTTAGACATGTGTGTATAGTTTGCTAAACTCAATATTTTATATACTTTTTACATACTGTGTTTGTACCACAGCACACTTAATTGCTTTACTATAACCATCTCCCTTTCTAGGATTAAAACCTTAAAGCAGTGTCATTTGTTTACTTAAGTAATGAACACTTAGCATAATTTTGACACCTAGAAGTTGCTAGAGAAGTAGTTTTTGATTTTATATATGTTCTAATCCATAGATACATTCTGAGAAAAGGCATTTAAAAAGCAAACCATTTTTAGATAAATGCAATGAATCCCTGTGGGAAGTGAACTCTGTAGCATGGATCCTTTAATCCACAAATTCATATTCAAATGCGAAAAGTATGTAGATTTTTGAAGGAATGCAAGAAATTAAATTGAAAACTGTATAAAAACTTTATCTTTGACTAAGGCTATATTTTTACTTAATGACTTCATTTAGATTTGGAAGTCTGAAGTTTGAATGCCTTGCCACTATGGTTAGTAAGAAATATATAAATATGCAGTATTTTAGTAAGTGTTTCATGTCAAATGGAAACATTTATTATATTAATTAAATTTAATTTATTCATTTCAATATGGAGAGATAGTACTCTGGAAGACTTCCAAATTAACATAAAACTTACAGGAAAGAAAAGTATTCTAAAATAGTAGCCAGCATTAAAAATGTGTGATTACTTATTACCTGGAAAGTGAATCCAAATTAATGAAAGACAAGTGAGTAATCAAGGTGACATAATTAAAAATCGCACACTTAGCTCCAGCCATAAGAATATAGGTGCTAGCGAAGACAAACGTAACTCTGTCCTCTGAGCCTTACAAGGAGGAAGGAACTTTCTGAGGTTCACAGGAGTCTCAAAAAGTATCTATTTCATGGAAAGGACTCCTTTAATTAATCTAGACCTAGACATTACCAGTCAGGATTTGAAAAACAAAATAGACAAAAAGAAAAACCAAGTAAATCGATCTAGGATTAATTACACACAATTCATTCATTTATTTAACCAAAAAGGACTTCTAAATTACCCTCTATGCAACAAAAACTCACTCATCAAAATTATAAGGTGACCAATAAATCCTGGACCCTGTAAGGAGCATTAAGTTTTGCGGAGCTGAGAAAAAAAATGCAGTTGTAAAATTGCATGATGCATTGAGGGTGACTCTATACTCATACTGCTCTAAAATCCTGCTTATATACGAATATAATTTAATTCTCACAAGAACTAAAATAACCCCTAATTTTATTTTCCTAAATGCACAATGAGAAAACACTTAATATACTTAATAAACAGGCTCAGGATCTCAAGGTAAATATTTGTATGGTGGAAATGAATTTGAACTCAATATAGTTTAAACCTTGAACTAAAACTTCCTAAAATGTCTATACACTGTTGGTAGGAGGCAAAAAGTGGAACTACAGATGACAGTGTTGAGGTTAAGAATATATTTGACATTAGTAGAGTAAGAACTATTAGCAAGGATATCCTTAAGAGGCTGACTCCTAAAAGACCAGATGGAGTTTGCTATAGGAAAAGTAGGAGAGCAAAGAAGCCTGTGATGTTAGGAAGGGCTCTCAGAAACCTGCCAGATGAAGTTACATGTTTAAAGATCTAGAGGAAAGAGATAGCCTGCATGGAGAATCGCAAGCGATTTGGTGTGGAGAAAGTGTGTGTGTGTGTGTGTGTGTGTGTGTATAGTGCAATTAAGGTTGCCAGTAGGTGAGTTTTGAGAGACAGGGCTGGAATATGAGGAGACTTGCTGGCCATGATTTAAGGCAAAGTGAAGTCATCAATGTCTCTTAAGCAGCAAATTAATAATCCATGTTTATTTTTGAAACTCCACTCTGGTTTTTGTATGGAGTATGCTTTGGAAAGGAGCTGGAGGCGGTTGAAGGAGGAGGAGAATTGGACTGATACTTGAACTAAGAGAATGTTACTGGAAATGCAAAAAAAGTAAAGCGAATTGGGAGAAATATGGTTTGTTTCCAAAAGGACTTTGTGATTGGTTTTAAGTATGAAGTGTGCACCAGTCAGGGGCTGTCAGGAAACAGATGGTACATTCAGAAAGGGTGGAAATAGCAGATATTGGCAAGGATACAGGAAATGGGTAACTTTTATACACCATTGGTAGCAAGGTAAATTGGTACACTATTCGCAATATCAAAAATATAGAATCAACATAAGGGTCTATTAATAGATGACTGGACAAAGAAAATGCAGTATATATAGCCATAAGGAAGAATAAAATCATGTTTTTTGCAGCAACATGAAAGGAACTGGAAGCCATAATCTTATTTGAAACAAGTCAGACACAGTAAGACGAATATAACATGCTCTGACTCAGAAGCAGGAGCTAAATAATATGTCCCCATGGATGTAGACAGTGGAAAAATAGACAATGGAGTCTAGGAAGAATGAGGAAGTTGGAGGGGGTGGATGATGAGAAATTACTGAATGGATACAATGTATCTTTTTTTTTTTTGAGATGGAGTTTCGCTCTTGTCACCCAGGCTGGAGTGCAATGGTACGATCTCGGCTCACCGCGACCTCTGCCTCCTGGGTTCAGGCAATTCTCCTGCCTTAGCCTCCTGAGTAGCTGGGATTACAGGCACGCGCCACCATGCCCAGCTAATTTTTTGTATTTTTAGTAGGGACGGGGTTTCACCATGTTGACGAGGATGGTCTTGATCTCTTGACCTCGTGATCCACCCTCCTCGGCCTCCCAAAGTGCTGGGATTACAGGCTTGAGCCACTGTGCCCGGCCTGGATACAATGTATCTTATTCACGTGATGGATATTCCAAAAGCCCTGACTTGACCACTATGCAATCTATGGATGTAACAAAATCGTGCTTGTACCCCATAAATTTATACACATTAAAAAAAATAGGAAGTGTAATTAAAATGAGTTTAATGAACAGACTATTTCAAGTTCGAAAAGTTTAAGAGAATCAACAAGAGATAGGAAGTTTCCCAGGGCTAGAATCTGATAGTAATCAACGGATTTGAAAAGGCAAGCAGATGGAATAATTTCTGCAATATAGACAGATCTCCCTGTATCAGAAGAATCATCTGATAAGAGTTTTGGTCCTGGAGAGGGAATGCGTCTACCACAAACTTGTACTAGAGATATAAAGAGAGTAGAGATAGAGAATAAGGAATAAATCCTCTGATCTTTTTCTTTTCGTGCCCCTTCAGTGTCCTCCCATTACATTGACCAAATGCAACTGGAAGTCAGAGTGGGGAGTTTGGTAGTTGCAGTCAAAAAAAGTCAGCCCCTTAGGGTATGAGGCAGAGTGGAGAAAAATGGAGAACAGATCTGGACGTGAGGAAGAAAATATGTAGCCTGGGGAGAAAGGGAAGAAAATGTGATGCATCTCAGGCTTTGAATTTGGGTAACTGTGTGAACAATACAATTTACTGAAATGGAAGATACAAATTTCATGCTGAGAAAAAATTCACTCCATCTGGTTCTAATTGTATATCTTATAGATATTCCTCATATTATGTATCATTTCTTCCAGATCTGATTTATTATTTTGACCTTTTAAAAATATTTCTTTGGCAATTTGGAAAAGTGGAAACGAGCACATGAACTTATGTCACCACAATACATGAGAAGTTGGTAAACTATACCTTTTACAAATAAACAGTGATCCATTTAATAACATTCCTGCTTAGCTGGGTCATAATATCACAACCCTCAATACCATCATTCACCTGGGGGCAGGCAACCATGGCCGGGGAAAAGACTCATTTCTCTAAAGAGAAAACCTTACAGTTATTACAAATGCCTACTGCATCAGAAGAATGATTTAAAAGATTTATTTCAATATATTAGGCTTAATAAAATAGAGCCATAAATAGCTAAAGCAAAGATGGAAAAACATTCATTTCAAAATTCAAAAGAATTTTTAAAAATTAGACACAATCATTTTACATTCAGAATGCAATAGCTTACATTGAATGGTAGACATCAGTTTCTCATTACTGTGAGGAATCACAAATGCACTGATAAATTTGTGTTGGATCTTAGAAAAGCATGCACCGAAAAAACTAGAATCCAAATGTAAAGTCATTACTTAAAATCCTGTTGTATTAAAAAGGACAAGCTCAGTCACATAGGGCCCTCTATTAATTTCTATGTGAGTTCTGTGGAAAGAAACCAAATAGAGATACAGCTTTCATTATTTATAGAAGTGTCGGCATACTATTTTTCTTTTATGCAAATCCTAGAATGAAAAAGAACATTAAATTATTTGTATAGTTTAATCTTTTCTAAAAATATACTAGATAATGTAACGAAACACAAGTAGATCAAAAGGTGCCAAGGGAAAGGATAGTTAATAAATTAAAGCAACACTCTTTATCTCACCTTGTTCATTACATCTAATATTCTACTACTGAAGCAATGGATTTTGCTTTATCTGATATGAACGCTTATTAATGGCTTGTCTGTGAAAAGCTGGGTAATTGGCTTTAATCAGCAGTATCCTCAGGACAATAGAGATAGTCTATTTACCATTACTTCTTATGCAGTGAAATACGATGCCTTAAAATAGTCTTTACAATCCTTCAGCTTATCTCAAGACAGGTAGATTTGTTTAAGAAACTTTATAGCAACTCAATTTCATAATCTCCATGAGTTGAAATTTCAGAAAACTACTAGAACTAGTTCAGGTGAGAATATGTGGACCTCAGAGAATTATTGTATAGCAGTATTCAATAACTAGGGTTGCTTCTGATGTCGATATAAGCAATCTTGTTTTACTGAGGTATTAAAGTACCTTCAGGAAAGCCAAGGGGAGGGAGAAGAATGTAACACCAACATACCGAGGCACAGTACAAGGGAGATAATTATGAATTAATTATGCAGAGTTGTTTCTTCTCTTCTATTAGAAAAGTAAGCAGTTATGTGATTCTCCCAACATAAAATGCCATCTTTTCCATCTTCTCCATTTGTTTTACTTTAAAACCAGTATTATGACTGTGTTTTGCTCAAATAATTGTGTTCACCTATCCATTTATTCCATAAATATTCACTGTGTGCCTAGTATGTGCTAGGTTGTGAGTATGCAAAGATTATCTGGTCACACACTATTCGGCCTTGAAGAGGTTAATGAGATGCACAGACAAAGTAAGTGAAGAGAAGTTCCAAAGGCAAAAGTGAAGAAATTAAGTCTGCATCAAGAATTTAAAAGGCTTCAAAGAGAGGTCAACTGATTTAAATCCTGAAGAATAGAGAGGAGATTTCAAGGTAGAAAAGGTTATTCTAGGCTGAAAAAACAGTATATGAAAATGGGTAAAAAATTCCCAGTACTGGCAACCAGAAAATTTAATACATTTTAGAGGATAGATTTAGAAGTCAGTATAAATTATGATAGAATTGTCATTTGAATATTCTTAAATGCTAGCTTTGGAATATTTTGTCTTACAGGTGTTGAAAAGTCCCAATTTCTCTTTAGTGCTTCAGATGGGATCCATTTGTGCAACTCCCTTTAAATGTAGTATAGGCCCCTGAGCTCTCACCCTCTCCACTCTTTCATGAATGCTCTCCTATATAGCCCAAACTCAAAACAGAAACCTGAGCATAATCGTTTTTCCTCCTCCTCTCTCCACATATTCACTCTGTCACCGAGGTATCTTCAATCCATTGGCATATATCTCAGTTCACTCTTGACTAGGACTACTTCATGCCTAAGTGATTACAAAAACAGTTCAATTGGCTTCCTTGCCTCCAGTCTTAATCACCCTGTCAATCATCCTAGTCAGGATGATCATGTTAAAATGTGAACCTGTTCACATAACTCCGCTTCTTAGAACATTCAGAGACTCCCTATCCCTCTTAGTATTAAGTTTAATCTTCTTACCATGGCTTTCAAAGCCATTCACACAAGCTGGTTCTGCCTCCTGAGGAGTCTCATCTCTAATCTCTCAGCCTTCAAACAATTTGCTGTTCTCTGCTTTGTCCTATTTTCCCTGATGGATGCCTATTTGTACTTTTAATTCTTAACTTAGAAGATAGTTATCTAAGAAGCTTTGCCTGACACTCCTCTAGTACAATTTAGACAAGTTCTATATATTTAGCCCCCTGTACTTCTACTGGAAATCTTACCACCCTATATTGCAATAGCTTGTGTATTTATATACTCCCCCTAGAATCTAAACTGTAAATTCAGTGTTTATATCTATTTCTTCACTCCTCACTGTATTCTGTGTGCCCAATATATTCCCTTTAACAGTGCTGGCATTCAATAGTTGCTGAGTAGTTGAATAAATAAATGAAGTGTTGGAGCCTTTACCATAAAGGTCATTATATATTATGTTGAAAAATTTGGACCTTATTCTTTATGTCAGTACTTTTAACTATGTGTGAAGAAGTACTGAAACCTGTAGGATACACCTGGGGTAGCTTCTGGGAATGTCAGTATTCCTTGAAGCTAATTAATATATAAGTTAAATAGCTTAAATTAAATTTAATATTTGTATGGCTTAAAATAAAATAACATTTTAATAAAATATTCTATGTACTCTGCTACTAGGGTAAGGCACGAAATACTGTACTTCCTTACGCTTCTTAGCCTTTATCTGCACACATCAGAAACTCTTGAGAAATATTGTTGTAGATATCAGTGGGTTTTATGTGAAGTGGAATAATAGGCCCAGATTGAAATGTGTTTGAAAGTCACATCTTCTCATTGCAAGTGATAAACTGGCATCATAGTTTACACATCAGTGCTTTCTTGTGAGAACAAAAAAGACTTGCACAATTTTGCACTACCATAGTTAAGGTCGTGAGTCACTGTCATTGCTACAGGTTATTTCCTGGTCTTAAGACTTTCTTTGCTGTGTCCAGAGACCATAGCAAGCACCAGTGTCTTTTTAGCTGTCACATCACTAAAGAAGTAACAGGTCTGTACAGACACCTGGCCCTCATATACTGTCATCTATAGGAGAAATCACTGCTCCTGTACCTTGAACCAGCAGGATTCTTGCTTCCTCTAAATTTAAATGGACTGATCACTGAGGCATCTTAGTGCAGAGGAGCTGATTTTCTTTTCTTTTTTTTTGAGATGGACTTTTGCTCTTGTTGCCCAGGTTGGAGTGCAGTGGCATGATCTTGGCTCACTAAAACCTCTGCCTCCCAGGTTCAAGCGATTCTCCTGCTTCAGCCTCCCGAGTAGTTGGGATTACAGGCATGCACCACCATGCCCAGCTAATTTTGTATTTTTAGTAGAGATGGGGTTTTGCCATGTTGGACAGGCTGGTTTCGAACTCCTGACCTCAAGTGATCCACCCACCTCAGCCTCCCAAAGTGCTGGATTACAAGCATGAGCCACCACGCCTGGCCAAGGGAGCTGATTCTCAAGGGGACAGATTTACCCAGTATGAGTCAAGGGCTGGAACAGGGCCACTGGATAAATTAACCTTTCTTTTCTCCCCTAAAAGACTGTTCTGATGTGTTGGGTGTAGGGCTATCTCAAGATGTCCCATGTGGCAGAGCCATCAGCTGTGACTGTTAGGAAGCTGTGGTCTGCTTAGTAATGGCCCCTTCTTATTTGTCCTCTGCATGCACTTTAACCCCCAACTTGCCTTCATTCTGGGGACTGTAATCAACCTAAGCTTTTAATTCACGTTCTATTTTCAAAGGAATCTGGTAAAAGAAAGCCAGATTTGGGAAATTGGTGGCAGACTGTGGTTCTGCTCTATGGAGGCCTGCCACAGCCTTCTAAGTAGCTGGGACTACAGGTACAAGCCACCATGTCTGGCTAATTTTTGGTGTTTTTAGTAGAGACGGGTTTCACCATGTTAGCCAGGACGGTCTTGATCTGATCTGTGATCATTGCCCACCTCAGTCTCCCAAAGTGCTGAGATTACAGGTGTGACTCATTGTGCCTGGCCAAAATATCTGTGCCTTTAAAAAACCTCGTAGCATTTTGATTTGTTTCTAAGTGGATTAAATAAACAAATTGCCATTTGTATACTAAAGACGTTACTGCTGTTTTAATTCAAGTTTCACTTTAAAAATTATAATCTATTAGAATTCAATCATATGTCTTAACCAAGTGCATGTATGCAAATATATATATGTGTGTGTGTAAATATGTGTATGTTTGTGTTTAAATGTGCACAACACCACACACAACATATTCACACAATATATATCTATATTTGTGTGTATATGTCATTTCCTTATGTACAGAGATAGCAGACAGGACACTGTGGTAGTCTGTCCATTATGCAAATTTATTATGAAAATTTTGTTTTCTGACTTCATTTTTTTCTCTACAAGTATCTAGACTATAATCACATAGTTAAAAAGAAGCTTATTGGTCTCCCAGATAAATAGTTAAAATTTATATTTAATATATTTCCATGTGTGACTGTAAGAGTTTCTGATTTGGCAGTGAATAATTTTTTAATTCTTATATAAAAATCGAAGAATCATGTCATATGATTATAGTAATAAGTCACTTATAGTAATAAGTATATAAGTAATATATAAGTAATAAGTAAGTCACTTATAGTAATAGTAATAAGTGACATTGTCTACAATACTTCCCTAAAGGCCAGGTGTGGTGACTCATTCCTGTAATCCCAGCACTTTGGAGGTCGAGGTGGGTGGATCACCTGAGGTTGGGAGTTCAAGATCAGCCTGACCAACATGGAGAAACCCCATCTCTAATAAAAAAAACAAAAATTAGCCAGGCGTGGTGACACATGACTGTAATCCCAGCTACTTGGGAGGGTGAGGCAGGAGAATCACTTGAATTTGGAGGCAGAGGTTGAGGTGAGCTGAGATCACACCATTGCACTCCAGCCATGGCAGCAAGAGTGAAACTCTGCCTCAAAAAATAAAAATAAAATAAAATACTTCCCTAAGTATCATGAATATAATCATTATACTCTTAATTTTGACAAAATGTACATACTTTAGAATTTAAAATGAGTATCTGTTGATATGTTAAATCAACTGTTTTTACAAATAGAGTCAGCTTGCTAAAATTTCACTGCATGCCTTATCTGTCCTTCATACATGTAGAATGTATGTGATTTATATGTCACAGTAGTCAAATGCAAACGATGGAAAAGTGAACAACTGCTCATGCTTTATTGTGATTGCTTTCAGGATCTTCTTCATAGGACTGATTTTAGATGCAGGAGTAAGCATACTAGTTCATTAGATACATTGCTTTAGCTTACTAGGGCTTCACAATGGATGGCTGTGTGGAAACCACTTACACTGAGGAGGCAGTGCTTGATATTTCATTTAAGTGGCTCCTGTGGATTTGGGTACCATTTTCTTTCAGTTCTACTAGTTTTCTTTTTATCGCTAAGCTGCAATGAGAAAAGGATAAAGAAACAGAAGAAAGCCCCCATTTAATCACACTGAGAAGTTGTTGAGGTTCATCTGTATGAAGCCTATCTACAGAGAAGCAGACATGGCCATCAGTAGCAAAAGTAGTAAGTACATTTGCCATTATGTATGACCAACTATGAAGGATTGAAAGGCAGCTAGGGAACATAACTTGCCATTTATGGGCTTAACAATAAACGCTTCTTTTGATGCATATGCCATGAGAGGCCGAGAGATCAAGATAATAAGAGCTATGCAAATAGTCACATCAGGGATAAGAGGAAAAAATAAATCTGTCTCTCCACTGGTAAATCCCAATTCGATTTCACCTTCATTGGCTCTCCAGAACTTCAGTACAATTTTTTGCAGGTACTTTCCTTTCCTACATATAGTCAACACCTCAGAATCTATTATATCTTTCAGTAAAACATGTTTCTTGTTTCAGAGCTAACTCTTGGTTCTTATTCATTCAAAATGAAAAACTGATACATCTTTGGATCATCTTTCATTTCTTTTTCTACTCCTTATTCTCTCTGCCATTTAGGACTAAATCCTTCTGTTTGGACTACTGAAATACTTCCAATGGTTCTCACCATCTTCAGTTTTCCCTCCAACTTACACAGTAGTGCTTGGTAAATTGAATTTTTCCAACAGGCCTAGGGTTCATGATCCATCTATTCTCTGAGGACCCTCAAATGTCACTATCTACAGAATTTCTCCCTTTCTCTATTCAGTAGTTGATAGTTGCTTGCTTTCTTTAAGCCATCCCCCCTTTTACCATTATAATCTATTTATCCTTACTTCCTCTTCAAAGGTTAGTTTGGCCTCAATATTCGAGCTGACCCAAATCCACTCAACTGTGTCCCAAAGTGCATATCATATGTTATTAGAATTATTTCTTTGTATCTGTTTCTTTTTCTTAACTATAACTATTAAGGCAGGGCTTATGACTTACGTATCTTTGTATCTCCAGTATCAAGTAAAGTAATACACAATATCAAGCAAAGTTACACAATTCGTTTTAGTTCTTTGGATGGAATTATGTTTATGACGTCATTTCCCCAACTCCATATTAAGAAGTGACATGTAGTTTAACACCTGGTCTAACAACTATCCGGGAATACTCACATCCCTGCTCTGCAATAAACGGTGTGGAGGAGGATGATGATTATGATGGCCATGTGATCATTATTCCAATTTTATGCTGTATTAATAGAAAACACTACATGTACATTCTTAAGACTTAATTGTTGATAGCTAAAAATATCCTGATTACATCATGTAGAAAAGATCCAGGGCAAGTTTTGAGATTAAGTGCAATTTTTCACTCTCATGACACCATCTTTCAACTGTATCAAATCTTGATATGGCTCTTGAACCACAGAAAAGCCTATGGTATTCTTAGGCTATAGAATGCCATGTGATCCTAAGAAGCTATGTGTATTCATTCCTTCCTCCAATCAAAAATGTAATTTAATGCTACAGTATGGAATAGGCTGCTTATTTCAAATTTTGAATTTAGTTTTTGTTTTTAATTATTGTGGATACATCATAGGTATATACATTTATAAGGTCCATGTGATGTTTTTATACAGGTATACAATGTGTAATGATCAAATCAGAGTAATTAGAGTATCTATTGCCTTCAGCACTTATTCTTTGTGTTAGGAATATTCCAATTTCATTATTTTAGTTATTTTAAAATACACAATAAACTACTATTAACTATAGTCATCCTACTGTACACCAAATACTAGAGTATACTCATTCCAATTGCATTTTCACTCCCATTCAGCTTCCCTATTTTTCCTTGCCTGCCCCTGCCAACCCCTCCCTGTAGGGAAAACACTTCAGAACACTGGTCTGGGCAACGATTTCTTGAGTAAGACCTCAAAATCACAGACAACCAAAGCAATGATGGACACATGAGATAACACCAAGCTAAGAAGCTGCTGCACACCAAAGGAAACAATCACAAAGTGACACTGAGAATGTTAGGTTGATTAAAGAAGATTCATTGGCTAGGTGTGGTTGCTCATGTCTGTAATCTCAGTACTTTAGGAGGCTGAGATGGGCAGATCACTTGAGGCCATGAGTTCAAGGACAGCCTGGCCAACATGGTGAAACCTGGTCTCTACTAAAAACACAAAATTAGCTGGGCATGTTGGCACACACCTGTAATCCTAGCTATTCGGGAGGCTGAGGGAGGAGAATTGCTTGAACCTGAGAGGTAGAATGCAAGGAAGCTAAGAATCTTGAAAAAAGGTAGACAATTTTGTAACTACAGTTTAGGGAAAAAGATAAATGACCTGAAGGAGCTGAAAAACACAGCATGAGAACTTCATGAAGCATACACAAATATCAATACCTGAATTGATCAAGCAGAAGAAAGGATATCAGAGATTGAAGATCAACTCAATGAACTAAAGCATGAAGATAAGATTAGAGAAAAAAAGAGTGAAAAGAAATAAATAAAACCTCCAAAAAATATAGGGCTATGTGAAAAGACTAAATCTACATTTGATTGGTGTACCTCAAAGTGATGGGGAGAATGGAACCAAGTTGGAAAACACCCTTAAGATATTATCCAGGAGAACTTCCCCAACATAGCAAGGCAGGCCAACATTCAAATTCAGGAAATAGAGAGAACACCACAGAGATATTCCTAGAGAAGAGCAACCCTAAGACACATAATCGTCAGATTTACCAAGGTTGAAATGAAGGAAAAAATGTGAAGAGCAGCTGAAAAGAAAGGTGAGGATACCCACAAAGGGAAGACAATCAGACTCACAGTGGATCTCTCTGCAGAAACCCTACAAGCCAGAAGAGAGTGAGGGCCAATATTCAACATTCTTAAAAGAATTTTCAACCCAGAATTTCATATTCAGCCAAACTAAGTTTCATAAGCAAAGGAGAAATAAAATCCTTTACAGAGAAGTAAATTCTGAGAGATATTGTCACCACAAGACTTGCTGTACAAGAGCTCCTGAAGGAAGCACTAAGCATGGAAAGGAACAACCAGTACCAGCTACTGCAAAAGCATACCAAATTGTAAAGACCATCGACACTATGAAGAAACTGCATGAACTAACAGGAAAAATTACCAGCTAGCATCATAATGACAGTATTTTTTCTTAATACTGATAGAGTTTTGTTTGATATATTCAAACTAAGATATAGACACTGTAAATAAAAACTTTATTTTGTATTTATTTTACCATTAATATGTTATTTGTGTTTTGTCTTATTTTATTGTCTAGAACGTGTACATAAATGGTAAATAGCAATGAAAACAGTTTTGCTCCTTATGTCTGAATAGCACTTTTTTCATGTCTTATTAACATATAAATGACCATGTTCTCTTCTTTGTTAACTTAAAATGAGATCTTAATCATGTATTATTCAATTACTGTTTTTCTAGGATGTTTAATCAAAGGAGTTTTCATGGTATGAACTACAATTTTTTTTGGCATATATTGAGATGATGCTATCCATTACACTTTTCTTATTGGGCCTAATAATGGGATTTATACCTAGTATTAGGTTTTTCTTTTTTTCTTCTTTTTCTGGAGTGTAGTTGCATCTCGGCTAACTGCAACCTCCACTTCCCAGGGTCAAGGGCTCCTCCCACCTCTTCCTCCTGAGTTGCTGGGACTACAGGTGTGCACCACACTTATGGCTAATTTTTGTATATTTTGTAGAGATGGTGTTTTGCCATGTTGCCCAGGCTTGTCTTAACCTCTGAGTTCACACAATCTGCTCACCTTAGCCTCCCAAAGTCCTGGAATTACAGACAGTGCATCACTGTGCCAGGCCCATTTATTCTTGATTGTATAAGTCCATTTAGGTGAGATGGAATTATATAAATGTAATTATGATTTAAGTTTCCTAACAATTTACGTATGGCATGTCCATTTATTTCAGAAGCGATTTTGTCATATAACATTTCTTCCTTTATAATATGAGCAGTTTTACTACTTTCTACCACCCTATTCCAACACAAACATAGAAGAGACTAATTTTATTTGCTAGTTTGGTAAACATGATCTGGGTTTTGGAATCCTATTACTCAATATTGCTATATTATTTATATTCAATTTCAGATTTTTTTTTGTAATTTACAAAAATACAAATTATACATTTTGTATTTTTATAATTATAAATATACTATATTTTATGTTAAATGGTTCTATTATTAGCACTACTCCTTTCAAAATCACAGGTTTATCATTCTTATGAAGTTGATGGCACACATTCCCTATATTATATGAGAAGTATGCTTTTTAAGACTATAGTTCTGTATCATCAAAACCTAAGTGAAAATTTGACAGATTTAAAAAAAATACTCCCCCCCCACTCAAACTCCCCCGCCTGGTTAGCTTTATTTTTCTTTTCTTTACTGGTTTTTCTTTGGCTGTGTAATGTTAGAGACAGAAACATTTTAAAGCATATGCAATTTGTGTTATCTTAAAGGTAAACTTTTTGTTTTATTTTGTTTCCTGCCCAAGTTCTTAAAACCATCTAAGAATGGTTTTAAGTATTTTTCAAAATGAACAATTTTTCCAAGACTTTTCAAGTATGTTTCTCTCTTCGTTAACTTTGCAAGAATCTGTTGAATTCTTTTTTTTTAAATTGTACTTTAGGTTCCAGGGTACATGTGCAGATCATGCAGGACTGTTGCGTAGGTACACACATGGCAATATGCTTTGCTGTCTCCATCCCCTGTCACCTACATCTGGCATTTCTCCCCATGTTATCCCTCCCAAACCTCCCCACCCCCCGTCCCTCCCTTGGACCCTCACAGACCCCAGTGTATGATGCATGTGTTCTCATTGTTCATCACCTACCTATGAGTGAGAACATGCCATGTTTGATTTTCTGTTATTGTGTCAGTTTGCTAAGGATTATTGTTTCCATATTCATCCATGTCGCTACAAAGGACACAGACTCATAATTTTTTATGGCTGCATAGTATTCTGTGATGTGTATGTGCCACATTTTCCTTGTCCCTTCTATCATCAATGGGCATTTGGGTTGGTTCCACGTCTTTGCTATTGTAAACAGTGCCGCAATGAACATATGTGTGCATGTGTCTTTATAATAGAATGATTTGTAATCCTTTGGGTATATACCCAGTATTGGGATTTCTGGGTCAAATGGAATTTCTATTTCTAGGTCCTTGAGGAAGTGCCACACTGTCTTCCACAATGGTTGAACTAGTTTAGACTCCCACCAACAGTGTAAAATTGTTTCTATTTCTCCACAACCTCTCCAGTGTCTGTTGTCTCCAGATTTTTTAGTGATCACCATCCTAACTGGCATGAGGTGATATCTCAGTATGGTTTTGATTTGCATTTCTCTAGTGACCAGTGATGATGAGCATTTTTTCATGTTTGTTGTCCTCATATATGTCTTCTTTTGAAAAGTGTCTGTTTACATCCTTTGTCCAATTTTCAATAGGTTGGTTTGTTTGTTCTTGTAATCTGTTTCAGTTCTGGGTAGATTCTGAATATTAGTCCTTTGTCAGATGGGTAGATTGCAAAAATTTTTCCCCATTCCATTGGTTGCTGGTTCATTCTAATGATTGTTTCTTTTGCTGTACAGAAGCTCGAAGGTTTAATTAGGTCCCTTTTGTCTATTTTGGCTTTTGTTGCCAATGCTTTTAATATTTTAGTCATAAAGTACTTGCATATGCCTATGTCCTGAATGGTTTTGCCTAAGTTTTCTTCTAGGGCTTTTATGGTGTTAGGTCTTATGTTTAAGTCTTTAATCCATCTGGAGTTAATTTTCGTGTAAGGTGTCAGGAAGGGGTCCAGTTTCTGCTTTCTGCACACTGATAGCCCGTTTTCCCAATACCATTTATTAAACAGGGAATCCTTTACTCATTGCTTGTTTTTGTCAGGTTTGTCAAAGATCAGATGGTTGTAGATGTGTGCTGTTGCCTCCAGGGCCTCTGTTCTATTCATTGGTCTGTCTCTGTTTTGGTACCAGACCATGCTGTTTTGATTACCGTAGCCTTGTAGTATAGTTTGAAATCAGGTAGTGTAACACCTCTGGCTATGTTCTTTTTCCTTACTATTGACTTGGCTATGCAGGCTTTCTTTTGGTTCCATATGAAGTTGAAGGTGTTTTTTTTCAGTTCTGTGAAGAAGGTCATTGGTAGCTTGATGGGGATAGTGCTGAATCTGTAAATTACTTTAAGCAGTATGGCCATTTTCATGATATTGATTCTTCTTAACCATAAGCATGGAATGTTTCTCTATCTGTGTCCTCTCTTGAGTAGAGCAGTGGTTTGTAGTTTTCCTTGAAGAGGTCCTTTACATCCTTTGTTATTTGTATTCCTAGGTATTTTATTCTCTTTGTAGCTATTGTGAATGGGAGTTTCCTCATGATTTGGCTCTCTGTTAGTCTGATATTGGTGTATAGAAATGCTTGTAATTTTTTCACATTGATTTTGTAGCCTGAGACTGCTAAAGTTGCTTATCAGTTTAAGGAGATTTTGGGCTGAGATGATAGGGTCTTCTAATCATGTTGTCTGCAAATAGAGACAATTTGACTTCCTCTTTTCCTAACTGAATATCATTTATTTATTTATTTATTTGCCTAATTGCTCTGGCTAGAATTTCCAATACTATGTTGAATAGGAGTGGTGAGAGAGGGCATCCTTGTTTAGTGCTGGATTTCAAAGGGAATCCTTCCAGTTTTTGCTCATTCAGTATGATATTGACTGTAGGTTTGTCATAAATAGCTTTTATTGTTTTGAGATATATTCCATTTATAACTAGTTTTTTTGAGAATTTTTAGCATAAAGGGCTGCTGAATTTTGTCAAAGGCCTCTCTACATCTATTGAGATAATCATGTGGTTTTTTCTTTGGTTCTGTTTATGCAGTGAATTACATTTATAGACTTGTGTATGCTGAACCAGCCTTGCATTCCTGGAATGAAGCCTACTTGATTGTGATGGATAAGCTTTTTGATGTGCTGTTGCAATTGGTTTGCCAGTAGTTTATTGAAAATTTTTACATCTGTGTTCATCATGGATATTGGTCTGAAGTTTTCTTTTCTTGTTGAGTCTCTGACTGGTTTTGGTATCAGGATGATGTTGGTCTCATAAAATGACTTGGGAAGGATACCCTTTTTTTGTATTGTTTGGAATAGTTTCAGAAGGAGTGGTACCAGTTCCTCATTGTACAGCTGCTAGAATTCAGCTGTCAGCCCATCTGGACTTGGACTTTTTTGGTTGGTAGGATATTAATTGCTGCCTCAACTTCAGCCCTTATTATTGGTCTATTCGGGGTTTCAACTTCTTCCTAGTTTAGGCATGGGAGGGTGCAAGTGTCCAGGAATTTATCCACTTCGTCCAGGTTTTTTGGTTTATGTGCATAGAGTGGTTTGTTATAATCTCTGATGGTGGTTTGTATTTCTGTGGAATCGGTGGTGATATCTCCTTTATCATTTTTATTGCATCTATTTGATTATTCTCTCTTTTCTTTTTTATTAATCTTGCTAGTGGTCTATTTTGTTGATCTTTTCAAAAAACCTGCTTCTGGATTTGTATATATTTTTGAAGGTTTTTTTGTGTGTCTATCTCCTTCTGTTCTGCTCTGATCTTAGTTAATTCTTATCTTCTGCTAGTTTTTGAGTTTCTTTGATCTTGCTCCTCTCTTTCAATTTTGATGATAGGGTGTCGATTTTAGATCTTTCCTCACTTCTCTGGTGGACATTTATTGCTATAAATTTCCCTCTAGAAATGCTTTAAATGTGTCCGAGGGATTCTGGTTTGTTGTGTGTTCGTTCTCAAATAATATCTTTATTTCTGCTTTCATTTCATTATTTATTGAGTCAACATTCAGGAGCCAGTTATTCAGTTTCCATGAAGTTGTATGGTTCTGAGTTACTTTCTCAATTCTTAGTTCTAATTTGATTGCCCTGTGGTCTGAGAGATTGTTTGTCATGGTTTCCATTCTTTAGCATTTGCCCAGAAGTGATTTACCTTCAATTATGTGGTCAGTTTTAGAGTAGGTGCAATGCAGTGCTGAGAATATGTATATCCTGTTGATTTGGTGTGGAGTATTCTGTATATGTCCATTAGGTCTGCTTCATATAGATACGAGTTAAAGTCCTGGATATCCTTGTTAATTTTCTGTCTCATTGATCTGTCTAATATTGACAGTGGAGTGTTAAAGTCTCCCACTATTATTGTATGGGAGTCTAAGTCTCTTTGTAGGTTGTTAAGAACTTGTTTTATGTAACTGGGTGTTCCTGTTTTGGGTGCATATACATTTAGGATCATTAGCTCTTCTCGATGCATTGATCCTTTTACCATTATGTAATGCCCTCTTTGTCTCTTTTGATCTTGTTGGTTTAAAAAGACTATATTATCAGAGATAGGATTGCAACTCCTGCTTTTTTTCTGCTCTCCATTTGCTTGGCAAATTTACCTCCATCCCTTTATTTTGAGCCTATGTGTGTCCTTGCACATGAGATGGGTTTCCTGAATACAGCACACTGATGGGTCATGACTTTTTATCCAATTTGCCAGTCTATGTATTTTGTTTGGGGCATTTAGTCCATTTACATTTAAAGTTAATATTGTTATGTCTGAATTTGATCCTGCTATTTGATGCTAGCTGGATATTTCGCCTGTTTAGTTGATGCATTTTTTTTCATTGTGTTGATGGTCTTTACCATTGGTATGTTTTTGGAGTGACTGGTACTGGTTGTTCCTTTCTTTGTTTAGTGCTTCTTTCAGGAGCTCTTGTAAGGCAGGCCTGGTGGTGATGAAATCTCTTAGCAATTGCTTGTCCCTGAAGTATTTTCTTTCTCCTTTGCTTATGAAGCTTAGTTTAGCTGGATATGAAATTCTAGGTTGAAAGTTCTTTTCTTTAAGGATGTTGAATATTGACCCCCACTCTCTTCTGGCTTGTAGGATTTCTGCAGAGAAATCTGCAGTGAGTCTGATGGACTTCCCTTTGTGGGTAACCCGACCTTTCTCTCTGGCTGCCCTTAGCATTTTTTCCTTCATTTCGACCCTGGTGAATCTGATGATTATGTGCCTTGGGGTTGCTCTCCTTGAGGAATATCTTTGTGGTGTTCTCTGTATTTCCTGAACTTGAATGTTTCCCTGCCTTGCTAGGATGGGGAAGTTTTCCTGAATAATATCCTGATGATTGTTTTCCAGCTTGGATTCATTCTCTCCATCACATTCAGGTACACCTGTGAAATGTAGATTAGGTCTTTTCATATAATCCCATATTTCTTGGAGGCTTTGTTCATTTATTTTCACTCTTTTTACTCTATTCTTGCCTTCTCATGTTATTTAATTGAATTGAACTTCAATCTCTGATAGCCTTTCTTCTCATTGGTTGATTTGGCTATTGAAATTTGTGTACGCTTCATCAAGTTCTTGTCCTGTGTTTTTCAGCTCCATCAAGTTGTTTATATTCTTCTCTAAGCTGTTTATTCTAGTTAAGCATCTCATCTAACCTTTTTTCTAGGTTTTTAGTTTCTTTGCATTGGGTTAGCCCATGTTCTTTTAGCTCTGAGAAGTTTGTTATTACCCACTTTCTGAAGCCTGTTTCTGTCAATTCATCAGATTCATTCTCCATCCATCTTTGTTCCCTAGCTGGTGAGGAGTTTTTATCCTTTGGAGGAGGAGAGTCATTCTGGTTTTTGGTGTTTTCATCCTTTTTGCCCTGGTTTCTTCCCATCTTAGTGGCTTTAGCTATTTGTGGTCTTTGTAGTTGATGACTTTTGAATGGGGTCTCTGAGTGTATGTCCTTTTGTTGATGATGAAGTTATTTCTCTCTGTTTCTTAGTTTTTCTTCTAACAGTTAGGCCCCTCTGTTGCAAGACTGCTAGAGGTCCACTCCAGACCCTGCTTGCCTGGGGATCACCCATGGTGGCTGCAGAACTGTTAAGGGTTGCTGCTGGTTTCTTCTTCTCTTATCTTTATCCCAGAAGAGTACTTGCCATATGTTGGCCTGAAGTCTCCTTTATGAGGTGTCTCTTTGGGTATATGGGGGTCGGGGAGCTGCTTGGAGACAGCCTATCCCTTATAGGAGCTCAAGTGCTGTGCTGGGAGCTCCATTGTTCCATGAAGAGATGCTGAGCAATTACTTTTAAGTCTGCTGCAGCAGAACTCATAACTGCGTCTTTTCTCAGGTGCTCTGTCCCAGGAAGATTAGCTTTATTTTTAAGTTCCTGTCATGCTGCTGCCTGTTATCACAGATGCCCTGCCCCGCATTGAGTAGCTAGTCACAGTCTGCCAGCAGAGGTATTGCTGAACTGCTGCAGGCTCTGCCCAGCTGCAGTGTGAAGTGCCTCGGTAGTGGTGGTTGCCCTTCCCTTCCCTGAGCTGGACCATCGTGGGTCCAGCTGCACTTGCTGGGAAACTCTCCATCCAGAGCATTTCAAATTGCTTGTTTTGTGGGGTTGGTACCCACTGAGCCAGATTGCCTGGCTCCCTGTCCCTGCCCCCTCCCTTTCAGTTGCATGGGCGGTTCTGTCTCCCAGGCATTCCAGGCACCAGTTGAAACAGCTGCCCAGATTTGTGTGAGTTTCTGTGCACCAAGCTGGCATCAGCTGAAACCACCATGCTGAAAACTTGTGGTGCTTTTCGGCCTGGGAAGCTCCTGGTCTGTGGGCAGTGAAAAATTGTTTGGAAATGCAGTGGGATCTCATCCTCTACATTGTTCTTGCTGAGAACAGCACTCCAGAGCTGTTCCTATTTGGCCATCATGGTGAATTCTTTTGTTATGTTTACACAGCCTTCATTTCAGTACCAGAAAATTTTCTTTTTAATTTTTTTTTATTCAGAAAAAAGGGAGTAACTTTATTACACTGGTGCTGAAAGCATGATTTTTGGAGTCAGACTATCTTGGTTTAAATTCCAGGTCAATTATTTATAATTCTATAGACTAGGGAAGCTTTCATAAACTCTCTTTGCCTCAGCTTTTTGTGTGTAAAGTGATGATAGTAAATGATAGTGCAAACATGAGATTGTTACAAGGATAAAAAAGTATTCTGTATTATTAAAAAAGAATCTGGCACAGGGTAATTGCTCAGTAAGTTTTAACTCTTATCATCTCCTCACTGTCATCACTCTTTTTCCTTTTTCTTCTTTATTCTGGGGACACTTCTGAAAGTTTTCTCTTCTGATTTGATTTTCTGATGTCACCAAGTTTCTTCAGTAAATCCAGTGTGTATTTTACTCAAACTTCTGCAATATTAGTTTTATTGAAATCTTTTCTTATCTTACCTAGATCCCTTTTCATCTAAGCTTGTTGATTTTATATCTCATCTTCTCATTCTTTTAAGCCAGCTTGTTCTTTCCTTATGACAGTATTGTCCTATTTAATAACTTTTGAATTTGATTTAATATGGCATTTTCCCATGGATCTATAGTAAACTACATTTTAGAGGTGCTCTTTCTTTTTCAAGATGATGTGTCTTTTCTTATGCATTAGCATTGTTTCATGAAAGCCATATTGTCACTGTTGTTTTTAATTTATCAATATTCATTTCCCAATAAAGGAAGCCATGGCTATAATAAGGACTTCCTAACCAACAGGAGATGGTCGTTTCCCTTGTCTCTGAGGACTGAATGAAAGCCACATGGACACATAGATTTGAAAAACAGACCCTTATTAAATGTAGATCCAGAAGGTAGCATGATACCTAAAGTTACTGACCCAAAAATTAGGATCGAAAAACTGTGCTGTTTTTGTGGCTCCACGAAAAACAAAACACTATCTTATCTCAATACAAGAAGAACAAGTTAAAACCTGCAACTTCAAATATGCAAAATTATGCAGTAATCTTTCTGTCTTTCCCATTAGCAAATGCTTTAATTTGTAGAACTATATTTACTAAGGAAGATTTTATCCTTATATTCCACACCCATGTATTTACATGTTGCATAGCTAAACCTTAATCTTCTCTGTTGATATAGATATTTTAGATGGAACATTCAATACTCTAGTGAGATAAAAAAGAAAAAAGTACAAGTACCTGTATAGTAATGGGAAGGCTGCCTAGTTTTCAGGTTCTAATAGAACCTTAGGACTCTCAACTAGCTAATGGTGATTTATTAGTTAGCTAATGCCATGCCACAAACCACTCCAAAATATTACACTTTTACTTAGCTCACAATTCTGCAGCTTGGTAATGTGAACTAGGCTTGGATGGGCAGGTCTTCTTGGTTCGCCTAGGCTTAATCAGGTTTCCTCTCACAGCTGCTGCCTCCATTAGATCCAAATGGTCTAACTTGGTCTCAGTTAGGACTACTCTTTCTGTTCCACATGTTCTCTCTGTTCTGCAGGCTTGCCAGTGTTTTTTTACAGAATGGTCACAGGGAATTCAGGAGAGTGGTAGAAGTGTGTAATACCTTTTGAGATTTGAGCTTGGAAGTGGCTCATATCTCTGCATAATCATAATCATTTCGGCTGCATAATAATGGCAAAAGTAAGTCACAAAACCCACTCAGAGTCAAGGTGTGAGACTTCACTATTTAATGAAAAGAGCAACTGGCTGGGCATTGGGGCTCATGCCTGTAATACTAGCACTTTGGGAAGCCGAGGCCGGTGGATCACTTGAACTTAGGAGTTCAAGACCAGCCTGGCCACTATGGTGAAACTCTATCTCTACTAAAATACAAAAATTTGCCAAGTGTGGCTGCCTGTAATTGTAGTTACTCAAGAGGATAAGGCAGGAGAATCTCTTGAACCCAGGAGGCTGAGGCTTCAAAGAGCTGAGATTGTGCCACTGCACTACAGCCTGGGTGAAAGAGTGAGACTCTGTCTCAAAAATCAAAAACCCCCCTCCCACACAAAAAAGAGCCATTAAGTCACATTGTCAACAAGATGGCTATAGAAAGAGGTTATGAATTGAGGACATTTTACACCAATCTGTCAGCGGAGAAGCCATAAAATGTTTTATAACATTTTATTGGAGTAAAACAAAATTATTTGACTATTTCTCTCATCCAGTATTGTCATTCTGAGAGTTATTTTTGCCTTAAAATTTAAGGCAAAGATTATAGATGTTACTTTAATTTTCTAATTTTTATTACCTCAGAAATTATAAATGGTTTATGTCAAAGATTGAAAACAGTATGCCATTTAAAATCACAAAAAATGCCAATATGCATTTTGTAGAATAATTATTTCTTTTCATCATATTGATAGCTTACTTTAAAAGTCAGTTTTTGACAGTAAATTGAAAATTTTAAAGAAAACACTAATAATATGTTGACAGAACTTCTAGGTGTAGGCTGGTCCAACATCGGATCTGTAGGACTTGATCACACTTTTTAATGAAAAGAGAAACTGGCTGGGCCTGGTGGCTCATGTGTGTTAATCCCAGCACTTTGGGAGGCTGAGGCAGGTGGTTCACTTGAGCTTAGGAATTCATGATTAGCCTGGCCAATATGGTGAAACTCCATCTCTACAAAAAATACAGAAATTTGCTGGTGGCAGGTGCCTGTAATTCTTTCTGGTCCAACATTGGATCCTACAGATTCTACAGATCCAATGTTGGACCAGACTATACCTAGCAGTTAGCCTGATGCTGAATTATCTTGACTTTAAATGAAGATGCTTGAACTCCTCCTGGTCCTGAACTGGAAATTTTCATGATGGCTTACATCTAGAAAAGAATTTCTAGAATATGCTGTGGTCTCATCATCTTTTGACAAACTAATTCTGACCAGGTACTGATCAGAAATCGAGAATAGAAAACTCAAGTAAACGTTACCAAATAATACACCTCAGAAACTCAAAATAGAAAGGCCAGGTATGTTGACATTAGTCACATCTTAGTACTTCCCATTACCTGAGTGACTTTTGGCAAGATAATTGACAACCATTTCCAGATTTGAATATGCTGTCCTGGGTATTAATGAGATTTTTATATAAAGTGCTTAGTACAATGTCTGGATCATAATATAATATGTATTTTCCAAAAAGTAACCCTTCTTATTCAAAGCATTGCCTTGATCAGACTTCCTGGAGTTAGCACAGTGAATTATAAAATTATGACCACACTTTTGCTCTAGGTTCTTTGCCTCCATATTCCCTGTTTGTTGTTTTAATCATTCAGTCAAACAGTTGTGAGTGGTAATAGTTTTTAGATTCAGGTACCCATGAAAGTATTTTTAAATAAAATAATGAAATGAAATTTTACATTTTCACAGGAACTGAAAATGTCTAATTTTTTTATTAAATATGTCTAATTTTTAAGTGTATATAAAGAGAATCAAGAGGGAATAGCTATTACAAAGAGTTAATAAAACTCTAAGACAATCAGCTTGCATTATGTATTCAGCTTGTAATTTTACTTCACAGAATTATAAGTGCATAACACCCAGACACTAAATACTCAATTTATTAGTGATTGGGTATTTTAATTAAGACAATTAAGTTTTAGTTTGGTAATAATACATGGGTAACACCTAAGCAACTATGATTAAAGTTTGGGTGAGAGGTTAGTGAAATATTCCTGTTGGAAAGCAAAATAAAGAGTGCTTAGTTTAAAAAAGAAATCCCCTGAACTAAAAAAAACCTGAGTGAGTAATGTTTCACCAGTCAGCAAAAGTGTAACAAAAATTATATTCCTTGGGGTGAAACTGTCTTCAGTTCAGTGAGTTTACAGTTCCATTATTACAAACCACTTTTAAAATGAGTGTTACTGAACTGATGCTGATTTAAGACCTTATATACCGATTTTGTTTTTTTCTTGAAGGGAAGTCATTTAAGGACAAAATTTGAGGCAGTGTCACAATGACACTTCACTTACATGGAGGTTAGATTTATGGCAACCTCACTCATCCAGAACACAGTTCTAATGACGGCTTGGTGAACCAACCCTCTGTACAGCCACATGTGTCTGAGGAGTCAGCGACATTATTCTCTAGGGGTAGGCTAACCGTAAGTTGTTAACTAGGCACTTACCAAAACCAGGGTGTTTGGTAAGACTCCACCAAATTAGACAGCATGCAATAGGCTGACCATAGTAAAAGAAGATAAAAGTGCTAGAAACATAAAACCACTGCAAATAGTGACCATTAAAGCTATTACCAAAATAGTTGATGTTTTGAAGAAAGCACCTGCTTATGGCCTATGTATTCATTTAGAAAAGCAAGAAAATGTGAAAACAATCACACTGTGCATGCCTTAAATATTCAACTTTCAAAATAATGATTTACAATTATGCTTTTGGGGGGTTACTGATAAAATGTTTATATATACGTATATACATGTATATACATTTATATATATAAATATATATATATAAAGAGACAGAGAGAGAGAGAGAGATGGAGAGAACTTGTAATTTTTGAACAATCTAAAGATGCTTAGTCAAGTAAAGGCCTTTTGTATTTTGTATACTTTCATGAAATTTATTTATCCTACCATTTTTGGAGGGGAAATGTTGCATGAAATTAACACCACAATCCAACACTCAATATCTGAGAGGCTCTATTATTATAATGGGGCTGCTATTCATTGGAGCCAGTGTCATAAAGAAAAGTAGTTAAAGACTTCTTCCTCAAATGCCAAGTCCTGACATGGGTTCTGTGCCTCTTATATTTGCTCTGTTATCTCTTTCCCTTCTTCCTAACTCTGACACCCATACTTCACCTCTCTTCCTATCCATGTGGTCTGTCTGCTGTGGGCAGTTTCTTTTCCATTATCCTTGATGGCTCCCTATAATGAAGCTGCATTTTCCTCCTAGCATCCCCACTAGATGCAATCTTACAGCAAAATGAATTCCACTGGCATTAAAGATCTGAACATAAGAAATAAACCCATAATGGCACAAAAACACTGTATAGACATAAAACATATTGGAATACAAAAAAACCTTGAAACTAGTCACAAAAACAAAGGCTACAGGGAAGAACCAACAAATTTGACTAAATAAAAATTTTAATTTCTGTTTTCAACATTTATGACTGAGGGAATTAATATAAAGAAACTCAAAAGCCAATGCAAAAATAACCAAAGGTCAGAGAGCAGAAAAAGGTATATAGATATCTTACAATAAAAAAATTGCTCATCCTTACTCATAGTTTAAATATTTTCATGTTTTACATATCTGATTGGCAAAATTTAAAAAACTGATTATGGTGAGGCTTCAGAAACTCTTGCTCCGTTATGTTGTAGATGGTGATAGGAATTGAACTGCTATCCTTTCTTTGAAATTTGGTTAATTGCCAATATTGATTTTGTGTTTAAAAGCATATGTCTTTCCACTTAGTTTAGCCTACAGATCTACTTGCACATATATTCAAATATAGAGTGGGTGATATTTTAATCACAGCATTTTTTTCCTAGCACACAACTGTAACCAACAAATCCACCTTCATGGGAATTTAAGTCAACTATGTAACATCCATAAAATTAAATATTATGTAGCTGTTAAAAAAAAGTAGATTTATGTGTAGTGATATGAAAAGTCTCCAGTAATTACTGTTAAAGAGAACATCAAAGAACTCAATACTGTTTATAGCATCTTCTGATGTAGGAAAACAAGAGGATATATATACATATAAATAGGTATATATATATATATATATGAATAGAAAACCTTAGGAAGGGCATATAAGAAACAATTTTGGGGACTAGAGATAGAGTTCTAAGGTGGGAGGGAGAATCATTTCTAATGTATAGCCTTTTGGATAAAGTGTTTTACTTGTATTATTTGCATAATAATGGAAGAAAAACATAAAGACTGTCCTGATTGCTATGTGGAAACCACATTTGAGAGGGAGATCAGTTAGGAGGCTGTCGCAGTACCCCAAGTACTGATGATGTTATAGCAGCTAGGAGTAAATGGAAGTGAAGAAAATGAGAACATTGGAAGTATATATTAATGGTACAATACACAGCACTTTCTGATAGATAGAATTTTGGTGACTGAAATGCAAGGAGTTAAAAATTGTTTGAGGATTCTGACCTGAGCAATTGAATAGATAAGGGTGCTATTTACAAAAATGAGATGAGTACGGGAAGGGGCAGTGTTATCAGAGAAGCTTTCAGGCTGAGGAAGTTGTATTTGGAGATTTGCTGTGGTTTAGCTCTTCTTTCTCTGGGATGAAAGAATTGATAAATGCTATTCATGGCCTTAGCAGGGGATACTGCAGACATTGACAACACTTTACAAAAGATAATGTATATCTGAATTAACAAAAACAGAAAAGAAGAGCATTTCTCCATATTAATATATCTTCCACTGTCTGAAAAAAAGAAAGTATGCTTCTTCCTGTGTGATGTTTCTAGTAGAAAATTGGTAATTTTTCTTGATGCTTTCAAAGAGAGCAAAAGATTCTAACTGACCCATCATTGTGTACCAACTAGGCTATGACAGGGCAATGGCGCCATGGTTAAGAATGGTTCGTCTTTGAAGCGGGTACCAGCTTACCACAGAGCTTGAACAAGGAAACCACACTTTGCCCATCTAAGATGGAATAGATTAACCTTATAAGGAACAATTAAAACAAAATACTCTGAGAGTCGGGGGCTGAAAAATCAGTGTGAGTAACATATAATTATTTTGTAGAATAAAATAAAAATGGAAAATAAAAAGAATTTGTTGAAAAATCCTGGAGTAATTAATGCTACTTTACTTCATTGCTTTAAAGTAATTAATCATTGTGTTTTTAATATCTAGAAGGAAAAAGATAGTAATTCCTCCAGGTAATCTTTGCAAGATACCTAAAACCAATGAACCAACTACTACAAAACAAACAAAAAAATAGATTTCAGAAAGTATTCTAATTTTAATTACATTTCTGTTAATCATAAACACTCAAATAGAGTAATTAGGTTAGCAAATTGATATATTAGATGTCAGACTTGATATACATATATTGTCAGCCAAATTATTTTTAGGACACATTATTTCCCTTAAGTTTTGACTCTACTGTATTTTCTGCTATTTGAAATTCTGAAATTACATTGTTTTTATCTTTTTTTTTTTTTAACCCATCAACCCATCATCTAGGTTTTAAGCCCTGCATGTATTAGGTATTTGTCCTCATCCTAAATTTGTACTAAATACATCTTAAAATATCTTTAAGATACATGTTAAATTAATGGAGAAAAACCTTTAATGTCTTCATATAGCTCTTTGCATAGAGACTAAAATCCTACAGGACTCTGCAGAACTTAGTTATAGCACTTTATTACATTTTCAGGAACAAATTTTACTGAACAAGTTAAACTCTAATAAATTTCTTCATGATGCAGCTAAGCCCATTTCCACTTTCATGCTAATTGTTTGTTTTTTTTTTTTTAAAGAAAGAAAGAAAGAGAAAGAGAAAGGGGGAGAGAGAACAGGAGTCTTGCTCTATTGCCCAGGCTGGAATGCAATCTAAAAATAGGTATTAAAAACCTCTTTTATGCCGATAATTGTGCTTAACAGCGGAGACAGGAAGGAATAAGGGAAGAAAATAGCAAGCAAACAGCCAACCAATATTTCATTTAAGTCTGTGAAATGCTATGCAAATGCTGAGGAGTGATTTACTTTCAATTATGTGGTCACTTTCAAAATAGGTATAATGTGATACTGAGAAAAATGTATGTTCTGTGGATCTGCGGTGAAGAATTCTATAAATATTCACTGAGGTTACTTGTTCCAGGTCTGAGTTCAAATCATAGATGTCCCTGTTAATTTTCTATCTCATTGATCCATCGAATATTAACAATGTGGTGTCAAAGTCTCCCGTTATTATTGTGTGGGAGTCCAAGTCTCTTTATAAGTCATTAAGAACTTGTCATATGTATTTGGGTGTTCCTATATTGGGTGCATATATATTTATAATCATTGACTCCTGTTGTTGCATTGATCCTTTTACCATTATGTAATGCCCTTCTTTGTTTCTTTTAGTGTTTGTTACTATTAAAGTCTATTTTGTCAGAGATGAAAGTTACAACTCCTGTGTTTTTTTTTTTTTTTTTTTTTTTTTGCTCTCCATTTGATTGGTACGTCTTCCATCAACGCTTTGTTTTGAGTCTTTGTGTGTTTTTGCTTATGAGATGGATCTGAATACAGCATACCGATGGGTTTTGACTTTTTATTCAATTTGCCTGTCTCTTTGATTGGCATTTAATCCATTTAAATTTAGGATTAATATTGATATTTGTGAATTTAATATTGTCGTTTAATGCTAGCTGGCTATTTTTCCCTTTAGTTGATATAGATTCTTCATTATGGAGATACTCTTTACCTTTCGGTAAGTTTTTGGGATGACTGATACTGGTTGTTTCTTTCTGTGTGTAGTGCTTCTTTCAGAAGCTCTTGTAAAGCAGGCCTAGTGGTGATGAAATCTCTGAGTGCTTGCTTGTTTGTGAAAAATTTTATTTTTCCTTCATTTATGAAGCTTAGTTTGGCTGGATATGAGATTCTGGGTTGAAAATTCTTTTCTTTGAGGATATTGAATATAGACTCCCACTCTCTTCTAGTTTGTAGGGTTTCGGCTGAGAGATCTGCTGTGAGTCTGATAGGCTTCTGTTAATGGGTAACCTGACCTTTCTCTCTATCTGCCCTTAGAATTTTCTCCTTTATTTCAACCCTGGTGAATCTAATGATTATGTGTGTTGGGGTTGCTCTACTTGAGGAATGTCTTTGTGGTGGTCTCTGTATTACCGGGAGTTGAGTATTGTCGTGCCTTAGTATGTTAGGAAAATTTTCCTGAGTAATATCCTGAAAAATATTTTCCAGCTTGGATTCATTCTCTTCATGACATTCAGGTACACCTATCAAACATAAATTAGGTCTTTTCACATAGTCCCATATTTCTTGGAGACTTTGCTCATTCCTTTTTACTCTTTCTTCTCTAATCTTGTCTTCTCATTTCATTCCATTAAGTTGGTCTTTGACCTCTGATATCCTTTCTTCTGCTTGATCAATTCAGCTGTTAAAACCTGTGCATACTTTGCAGAGTTCTCGTATTGTATTCTTCAGTTTCATTAATTCACTTATATTCCTCTCTAAATTGTCTATTCTTGTTAGGATTTTGTCAAACCTTTTTTCAAGGTTCTTTATATTGGGCTAGAACATGTTGTTTTAACTCACAGAAGTTTCTATTATCCATCTTCTGAAGCCTAATTCTGTTAATGGAACACACTCATTCTCCATCAGGCCTTGTTCCCTTGTTGATGAGGAACTGTGATCCCCTGTAGATGGAGAGGCATTCTGATTTTGGGTATTCTCAGGCTTTTTACACTGGTATCTTCCCATTATTGTAAATTTATCCACCTGTCATTTTTGTAATTACCGACTTTCAAACTAGGTCTCTGAGTGGATGTCCAACTTGTTGATTCCCAGCACCGGAAACTGAGCAACCGACTACACCAGCTAAAACAGCAGCATTAAGATTCATGGTGCTTTTCAGCCCGGGAATCTCCAGTCTGGCTTCCTTGTTGAGGTCCTTTTTCAATGAACTGAATAGGCGACTCTGCCTTCCCAGAGCTCCAAACCTTGTCCAAAAGGGAACCCAGTCCTGTTTACTCTGCACAGGGAACCACTGTGCCAGGGCACCGGCAAAACTGCCATGCCGGCCACAAGAGTTGTGCCGGTGACCCATGGGACTCCTCTGCTGGGAATATCCTGGTCCATGAGCAACAAAAATTCATCTGAAAGTGTCACGTCCTCTCATTCTCTGCGCTTTCACTAGAAGCTACAATCCTGAGCTGCTAGTAATTGGCCATCTTGGATCTCTCTCACATTGTTTTTATCTTTAAATTCTGTTGTTATCTCTAAAACATCTCTGTGATGCTTTTATATTTTTAATATTGCTAAGACTTTAATACTTCAAAAGTATATATATGCAAAATATGAGCAAGCTATTGTTTTTAGGATATATTACAATAAACATATCTTGATTTTTCAGTAAAAAAAGAAACTTCCTATTTTTTAAAAAGCTCTGTTATAATCCTTTTACAAAGGTCCAAAATAGAACTTACTTTATGGAATGATATCAACCTACTTTAAGTAAATCTTTTCTTGGACAATTAATTTAACACTCTGTTTATCTAGTTTGTTGGATAATTAGATAATGACTTATACCACAAAATGCAGCCTTAGTATTTATCATAATTCTTGGCTTAGACATATTTTTACAATTTTATTTTGTATTGAACCATTTTTAAAACAAATAATAGTGCTGTTTACATGTGCTACTCTGTTTTTGGTTCATGGCAGCAAGGTATCTTCTTTTCATCTTAGTGTAGTTGTGAATTTCCTTCAAGATGACTTGCACGTGTAATACATGGTGTATATACTTATATACTCAACTTTTTCTGAAATACAGTACCAATCACTACTACGTAAAAGATAGTGATGAAGATGGGGGTAATTTCTGCTTTTGCAGACCAGTAATTAAAGATCTATTTGGGGTATGGAGAGGTGAGGGAAAGCATATATGTCTTATCTAACTGCATAGTATTAAAAATTAAAAATGGATAAATCAACACAATGAAATTAATATAATTGCTGGTATTTAATGACAATAAAAATTTATATGCACTGAAGTATAAAGCTAAGACATTAATTGAAAATCCAAGTGGAAGATTGATATGTGAGGGATTATAGAACTTGTAAGAGCAGATCAAGAATGTATTTCTATAAGCATGTGCAACATGTATTTAACTTTTAAAGCATAATAATACAGTCATCAGCCTAATGACTTAATAAACAGAACATCAGTAGCACTGGTTTAGTCTCTTTAGCCCCAGTTCTCTGCCTCACACTCCCCCACAAAGCATTCCTTACTTTGAATTTCAATTTGCTTTCTTTTATATTTTTTGTTTTGAACCCCATCTGAAACAGCATAATTTTGTTTCATTTTTTTCTTCTTCAAAAGATGGAGAAACCCATAGGGATTTTGACTGAAATTGTATTAAATATGTATGTAATTATATGTATATTAATATTATGTACATGTAAAGTAGGGTAGAATAAACATCTTAATAGTACATCTTAAATCTCCTTATTCAAGGTATCAATTTAAGAGGTGAGGGAATATATTTCAGTATATTTCAATAAGGTTTTATAATCTTCATACACATGCTATAATTTTATACTCTTTTATATGTATCTTATACATTTATAATTTATATTTTCTAAAACTTTGGTACTAATATGCAATTTGTTTTCACATACATATTTTCACCAAACTAACTTTATTCATCCCCATAATGTTTTTGTATTTTCTTTTCAGTTTCCTATAAGGGGAATCTATGAATTTTGTTTTTCTTCTAAACAAATCTACAAAACTTTCATTAATTTATCTTATCTTACTGCACTAGCTAGAAAGTTTATTACCAGGATGAATGGAAGTGTTAAAAAGCTTAACATTTCTCAGTTGCTTACAATGTGTCTGTTCAGCTTTTGCTCATCAGGTTCCTAGTTTGCTAACTCTTTGTATCGTGATTAGATGTTAAATTTTATTGAATGTCTTTAGTATTTATTGAGATGGTCACACATGTTAAAATTTAAGTTTAATTTCTGTTTTCTGATTGAATTCTTTATTTTTCATAAGGGCGTATTTCCTTTAACTTCATTGTCAGTTTAATTATCTACAATCTAATCTTTCTTGGGATAAATCTGTTCTCCATGTGTTTTTTCTCCACCATTTTTTCTAAAGTTCTTTTTAACTAACTATAGAGTTTCTATGTTTTTTCCTCTATTTAGTATTTGTATAGGCTTGTGTATTTTTAAATTCATCAATTTATAAGCTTCTAATTCTGAGGGCTACTAACCTAAGTTATGTGAACATACTTTCCTTACAGATTCTTCTTTTTGTTCATGGGAACCATTTATTTCTTTCCTTAAATACTGAAAATTTCACAGATACTAGATTATATTTCAGTGCATTATCTGTCCTCTTCATCTAGCTGGGCAGGCTGAACTGTGGTCATGGTTACTTGCAGCTTGGAAACTCCATTTGCATACTTTCTATTTTTGTGCAGTTTGAAAAGTCCCTTTTCCTGATGGCAAAGTGACTTTATTTTCTTCCTTCCCATTGCAACTGTGTTTGTATAATGTTAAGTTGTTAAGCCTTCAAGTGTCTCTGTCTTTTTGGTTAAGTCAAGTGCATTTCTCTGTATGTAGACACTTGTTCCCATTTGGTTGGATTTCTGGCACTGGCTACCTCTACACTCCTTTCTGTTTCCACAACTAACTCCTGCTCCCAGACTTCATCCCTCCAAATCATGTTTCTTCTCATGACCTAGTAATTTAGATTAAATGTGCATTAGAAAATTGTTTCCCTGATCCGAGTGTATAACCTTTAAATGACTGTACGGTATGGCCCTGCTTACTTAATCTGCTCCTCTCCCTCCTTCCATTCATTCATTCATTCATTCAGAGACAGGGTTTTACTCCGCCTGACCTGGATGGAGTGGAGTGGTGAGATCTTGGCTCACTGCAACCTGTGTCTCCTGGGTTCAGGTGATTCTTTTGCCTCAGCTCCTGGAGTAGATGGGATAACAGGCCTGTGCCACTGTGCCCAGCTAATTTTTGTATTTTTAGTGGAGTTGGAGTTTCACCATGTTGCCTATGCTGGTCTCAAATTCCTAGGCTCAAGCAGTCTGTCTACCTCAGCTTCTCAGAGGGGTGGGATTACAGGCGTGAGCCACCATACTCAGCCATTTTTATAAAACATATCAGATACACTGATCTTACCTTCAGATTTGACAAGTATGGTCACATTAAGGATTTTGTACAATTTTTTTCTTTCATCTCTGAGTAGGGTAACTATCCTCCTTTTCTTTAATCAGATCTCAGCTCAAAATTCCACTTTAAAGGAAAACTTTGCTGACCATTCTATTTAAAGCCTTAAGTCCTGCCACTCCTACTTAGGTTGTGACATTAGTATGGTGTCTTTGTTATGTCTGAGTGGTCTACAAGTACTGAACTTAGGCTTGTGAGAATGACAGCCTGATCATGTTTGTTGCTGTATCCATGGAGCTAAGGACACTGCCTGGTTATCATCAGCATTCAATCCCTATTTGTTGATTGAATAAACGGAGAAATGATTGAATGCCTAATGGAGTCTATCTGGGAACTGGAAGCTGGGATAAGACTGCCATAAGCTCTGCACATAATCTCAGCTGTTTTCTTCAAGTTCTGTTTTCTCGAGCTTGCTATTGATCTTTCAGAACATCCCATAAAGCATGCAACTGGCAACATTGTCACACCTACAACCTTCAGCCGTCCAAATTGGTGGCCAGTAATGGGATTTTTCACAACTTTCTATGTTGATTTCCTTCAAATCTATATTCCTTCTATTGCTCCGGGGAGAAAATTAGAAATACCTATAAACAGGAAGCATCCTCCTGGTTTAGTCCAAATTAAATCTGCATATATTCTTTGAAATAAGTTTGCAATTGGTGCTAACCCATCTTTCAAATTTTGATAGGGTTTTATTTGCTTATTTACATTTAATCTTAAATGTCTGGGTGGTGGAGTACATATAAGTTTGCACGTAAAGACATATAGACCTGGCCATTTTAATATGATTGGAAGAAACTTTCAAGCTCTATTCTAGATTGTCTAAATTTTCATAGAATCAAGGACAATTATGATTACACACTTAGCTTCTTTTAAAGCTTATTACATTAAGAGGTACATTCAATCATGCTTTTAATAAAATATATAGCTTCTTATCTCTCTAACAAAGCATTGCCATAAAACTGCTTGTATATCCCGAAGATAATCAGGGTATTTTCTTTCCTTCTGAACATTTTAACATATGGTCTTTAGATACATCTTGAACTTGTTTTTTGTTAATTTCATGATTGATAGTTTGATTACTAGGCTGGAGATTTGTTATTGGCTAATATATTGATCAATATAATTTTATATCCTTGAAAGATGCTTTCTGTAATTAGATATGTCAACTGTATTCTTCAAAAGTCATCCTTCCTCTTTGCTCTTTTCCAAAATAAATGGGTTAAAATTAGAAAATCTGTTTACATTTTACTCATCTCTGTCCATTAATTACTATTTTATCATAAAATGAGTTTCATAATCATTGAAACTTAATCTATGCCTACACACTTAAGTCAACCTAAATCATGCAATCATTTCCAATTGTCAAAGAAATCCAGCATCAGTGAGAAATATTGCTGTGCTGAACTTAAGTAGCAGTCATGAGGGAGAAGAATTTACTGAATGAGAAATTGTAAAATATTCGGAGACTGAATAAGCCACACTATCATTCTAATATCAATAAAAAGAGGGTAATGCTAGACAGGTAACAAGCCTTTCAAAAAGTCAGTAATGGTGAAAGCATATGTGTGATTATATGCAATATTCAACATCCTGAAATACTCAAATAAAATTGGTTCATGAAGAGTAATACTTCCTTGCCTTGGAAAATAGGAATTCAGATACACTGCTCTATGATAATGTAATTTTTTTTGTCAAAACCTAGGCATGACCTCTTTAGTCTAGGTTCATTTGTATTGTTGTGACAAGAGTGGATTAACATCAGCTATTCTCAGAATTAGTTTTGAACATATTCTGCAAAATGTCAAAAAATTTTATAAATCAAGCCAAAAATTTAGTGCTTGTGAAAACATATAACAGCTAATTTATTGATGCAGTCTTTCTCAGGATCTGTGTAAATCAAAACAATATATTCTATGGTAGCTTTTCTGAAATCTTTCTGTGACCATGGATAACACCCATTATACACATACAATACTTAGAAATACTCCAAAGTTCATCTGTCCACAGATAGAGCATTGAGGACTTGTTAAACTCATTCATGTATTGAACAGAACACAAACTGTCTCCTGATTCTTGTCCCCCAAATAAAAATAATGAGATTTTTACAGACAGCTTTGTGAAGCGCATTTGCAATTTCCACAGGTGTGTTGAACACATCCTCTACATATATGTAGCATCATATATATGAACATCTATAGGGATCCTAAGACAGTCTGATAACCCAATTTCAAAAAATTCCGATGAGAAAATTAATTTGGCTTTGCAAAGAACTACTCATTATCAAGGGCACACATGCTAATGGTACCTAAGCCTGTAAGAAAAAAACACAGAAAGAGCTGAGATTTATAAGACTATCCATAGCACAGGAGACTTTGTTTTCTATATTTAGTGAAAGAGGAAAGAAGTTGAAGAGCTGGCCCATATAAGATAATGTCCATGGAATCCAGAAAGAAAGTGTAATTTTACAACTCTTACTTTTCAAGGAGAATGAGTTGCAAAATGGAAACTTTATCTGTACACCATAAAGCAGAATTGAAGTGTCAGTCAAATATATCTCTAGGCACTGAAACAGTGTGCAGATGTAAATACCTAAATATTTGAATAATCAAGGAGGATGGAGAAAAAGTGTTTGGATGAGCTAAAAAATTCTAATGCGATCTCAGGCTGAAATTCTGAGAAAACAGCATTCAGTCTAATTCATACTTTTAAGATCACATTTGAAAAAGTTTGGTTCTAGGCCAAAAGTAAATCCTAATGATGAAATCTATCAAAATTAGAAAAAGAGTATGAAACATTCAGAAATTATATCATTTAAAATGAAAACTATTGACATTTGACTTACAAATATTTAGCATAGGTCTAATTGTCTTTAAGAAATCAGATGGGCATGTAGAAGGTGATTATACGAAGTCAAAGAAGCTGCAGTTGAAGAGTTCAGCATTACAGCTCTTACAGCAGTTGAAAATGAAATTGGCTGCCTTATGAGGTAGTTAATTCCGCTAACTCAAGTCTTTAAACATAAGCTGAATGACCACCTGTCAAAGCTCTCTTAAAGAACAGAAAGTTTATGTAACTGCCAAATATTTCTTAATTAATAAATGTCATTTGTAGATCTTTACCATCTTTGGAATAAAATACCAAGATCATATATTTGTAATATGTTTTCTAATCATGTTTTAAAGAATGAAATTATTCACTTCTATTAAGAAAAACGTACTTTATGATGTCTGACGTATATAACAATTACTCTGCCTTTTTATTTTGTGTAACAGAATTGAACTTTGGAGTTGTAAATTCTTGAGATATTTTTATTAAAATAAAATGTTTTATTAAAATAAAAATATCTCAGTTGGGCTTAAGAAACTTCTTTAGGCCTGTCCCAAGGAAAAATAAAATTGTTTGTTTACTGTACTTAGGAACTTCCAAATGCACTACTGAAATATTTCACTGTCTAAAAGTTCAAAATGTTCTTGACAAATTGGGATACCAAAAGGTCATGCTCTGGTTGCTTTAAAAAAGAAAATAATGCCCAGTTTTTTAACATAGTTAGAATGTTTAGAATAGTTTGGTCAGCCAAAATCAATCAATCAATCTCTCTCTCTCTCTCTCTCTCTCTCTCTCTCTCTCTCTCTCTCTCTCTCTCTCTCTCTCACTCTCTGTCTGTCTGTCTTTGAAACAGGGTCTTGCTCTGTCATTCAGCTTGGAGTGTAGGGGAATGATTGCAGCTTACTGAAACCTCAGACTCCTGGGCTCCAGTGATTCTCCTACCTCAGCCTTCTGAATATCTAGGACTACAGGCACATGCCACCATCCCTGGCTAATTTTTTTTATTTTTTGTAGAGGTGCAGCCTCATTATGTTGCCCAGATTGGTCTCAAATTCCTGTCCTCTTGCAATCCTCCCATCTCAGCCAAAACCTTTACTAATGAATTTTTACTACTAAAAAAATATGCTGCCATCTTCCAACGCTTTTTGTTTGCCTTTTAATTTTCCTGTTAACTTACATGTAAAACTTCATATTCATTTTTACTTTTGGTTGAATAAAAAACTAGAGTCCTTTTGTATGACTTCATATACATCTATTAGCTTTTGCTTTAAATACACTGAAAGAAACAATAATAACTTGAGATGATTTTATGAAAAAATCTGCTGTTTTTACTTGGCAGGAAGAATATTTGTAATATGTACATTGTGGATTTCCAAAGGAACAGGTAGCATTTTACCACAAGCATGAAGCTTATCTAGCCTGAAGCCAAAACAAATGGATCTCCTTTTTTTTTTTTTTTTTTTTTGGTGGCACAAAATTTACAGTCAGAGTTGAGGAATAAAGGCCATGACCACATTCCTCTTTACTATAGCTACTTCCCATACCTCTATAGAGACTTTTCTATCCACGTGTAAGGGTAAGGTGCAAATGATGGCTGTTGCCTTAGGAAAGACAGCAGGGACATGGCTCTCGGCTTCATTTCCTACATCTTGAATTATCTGACTTCCAGATGCACATTACTGTAGCAACGGGCAGGACTTGGAGGAATGGATAGTTTATTTTTCCAGCTATATTTTATCCTTAGGAGTAAGAATACTAAGGAGAAGTATTTTTGTCCTTTAGTATATTCAAATTACTGCCTCCCACCACACAGAGAAGCAAGCAGCCTGTTGTTCCTTTTTCCTCTTTTGTTCTTTTGTCTCTTTTCTTTCTTCTCTCTATTCTTGCTTTCTCTACAATCTGAGCAGCTTGTACTCCTATATCAAGTTTTAAGAGTCACATATTTTAGAATGCAGTTAGTTTCTGCAACTGTATCAAATTAAAGAATTAAGGCTGATTTGGCCTGGATTTAATCACTTACTTGCTTTGGTTCTTTATTTCTTTGGAGCTCCAGAAAATAGGGCATGATTCACTGGACACAGCAGTATGCAGAGAAAGAAAAGATTATCGATTGTTTCCCATTATGTCGTGTTTTTAGTCTGGAAGTCATAGAAATTGCACTGTTGCGCTCTCACATATAAATAAGTTATTGTAAATAACATAGCTGTTAGAAATGTAAAAATTTATTCTCAAATAATAAAAATATCAAGTAAATAGGAATGTATATATTATTATAGCTATAAATAAATGTATTATCTAGTGTAACACTGGCATTTGCATTTTTAGTTACTGATCATCCCAAGAACAAATACATGGGATATTGTTCCTCATGAACCAGATTGTGTGACTGCAGGCAGGTGACTTAACCTCATCTAGATACGAAATGAGTGTGTTAATAGATGATCTCTGAGGTATTTTCCATCTCAAAAATTTGATTGTTCTCATGATTTCTAGATTGTACATGTATCTAAGGCTGTTTGACTCAAACCTGTGGATGTGTGACTGCATTCATAAATGCAAATAAAGAAAACAAATCTAAATCATGTGCTAAAGAAACACTCCACTGTAAATTTATATAGATGGTTCTATTTGTACACAACATTGTATACGATAGATGTATGGAAAGGCATTTGAAGTAAAATAAAACCCTGTGAATATGATTCTCTAGGTATCATTGCATTATTCTCTAGATTGCAAAAAATGGAGCCTGAGAACATTAATCACTGCTTTTGTAATTCTAATCAAATAAAACAGCTAGAAAATGCCAATTTGGAAAGTCATCTAACTCCAGGGGGCACTGCTGTACTGTGCATCAAGTTTGCTTTATTGATGAAGGCTTAAGCAAGATTTCATTAAGGAGTTCTGCAGGTTTCAGATACAGAAAAAGCACATAAACTATTTATAATCAATTTAAACTTTGAGAAAATTAGGTAACTGTGTAAAATATTTATATGCAGGTTTTGGAAATGAATGTCTCCTTGGTTGGTAAGAGTATCTGTCTTTCTGCAGCAACTAACTATGGTTGTGGATAGGAGTATTTTTATTAACTTTTCCAGTCAAGGGCTCATGAAGGACAATATATGTTACTGCTGAGGCATTATTTAAGTCATTCTGCCCTAAAATTCAAAACATAAACAAAAATTGACATACTTAATTCTTGGACACTGCAATCCTTTAATTGGCTTCGACATTGTTAGAGTCAGCTAATCTCTGATCAGAAGGCTTCTGATTATTATGTAAATTTTATCTATGACTTAACACATCTTTCAAAAAAAATCTCAAAAATATCGCAGCTCAAAATAATCTCAAAAGTAACCACTTGTATCTTATTAAACTGTGAGAAATGAGTAGTGCCAAGGTGAGAGTCAAGTCTAGAAGTTAAAAATCAGCAGTCTCATATATTTCAAAAGCATATTAAAAGAAGTACCTTAGAAATGAATTGCATCATTTAAACTATTATATGTGGATGATGAATGCCTAACAAATCTGTAAATTTAATTAAAGCCCAAATCAGGATATGCAGGTATTTATAGTAAAGACTGATATAATTTTTAAAATCTATGTTCAAGTTTAGCTCAATTATCACTCACTGTTAAAGCACTGATAAACGTTAACTTGACATTTTCAAACCAAACAGAGGTGACTTTCCATGGCTGAAAATCTTTTAAGTAAAGAATTGAAATTCTATTTAGACTAGGGTAATAACTGTCATTTCTAGTCCACAGATTGATCATAAAAGGCATAATGCACCACCATAAAAATAATTTGAACTTTCCCTATTAATCACTGTGCATATATGGCATGAAGTTCAATGTAAATGACTTGCTTTAGCAGCAGTGTATTAAGAGAAGAAAAGATTCAGGAGAGCCAATATAGAAGGTAAGAAGATTGTTTGGAGAGTTCTTTGCAATAATCCTAAACTAAGGCACTGGCCTTGAATGTGGAGTAGAGGGGAAATTTTTGAGATAATTTTAGGAGATAAAATTGATGGAACTTAACTGACTGCAAAAAGGGCAGAGTGGTGAGAGAATACATTGACTGTGATTACATATAATGGTGGAGGTTCTAACTGAAAGGAAGGTGTCTATCCTGGTGTCTGGGGAGACATAAAAACAGTCACTTCTGAAAAGCAACAGCAAGCAGTATGAAAAAAATAAATAATTGAACTAAACTTGTTTATAAACTGGCCCATCAATTTATTTTAAGCAGCCAGTAGAAGGACAATTTGAGATTGGAATTGGTCAGCTATATACCTTGATTCTGGGGGTGATAAAATAATAATCATTCTTAGCTGCAAAGATTTTGGGATAGGGTTTAACATAGATATCCAAGCAACAGTTCTACAATAAGTTCCCTTTTCGTTGTCTGATGCTTTCAAATTAGAGTCAACCTTTTGTGTATTCTCACAGAAGTCCAGCACTGGAAGGAAAGTGAAAACAAAGCCCTCTCAGGAGTGAAATATAATCAAATCATTTAATTCTCACAACCAGTATTAGCTCTAATCTAACAAAGTAGCTTAGAATCAACTTAGAATCAATCTCTGGATATGTGAGTAAATGTGCCTTTAGATGACTCCAGCTGACAGGCTTTAAGTCTTCCAGCCAAGGTTTTTCCTAAACATTCTGGGAGAGAAATAAGCTATTCTTGTTGTGTTCTGTTGGAATTTATGATCCACAGATTTCTTAGGCATAATTAATTATTGTTTCACACCAGTCCCATTTTAGGGCAATTTTATGGTAAACCATAATAACTGGAATAGCACCCTAGGTCAAGACACTGTCATCTTATGCCTGAAGTACTGAGAAAAAACATTCTTTCAAATTGCTCCACTAGCATTCAATCCTCTAGAAAGTCTATTGCTTCTGCATTTCAAATGTATCACAAATCTGATGAATTCTCATTGTTTCATGCTTATGAAAACTATTTCCCTAACTTCAGTTCTGTCTCTTATAGTTTACCAGACAGCAGCCAGAATCACATATATTTAACATATATATCACATCATGTCTCGTCACTGCTCAAAACTCTATTCCTAGTCATTCTGAAATTGAAATTTAAAGTCTTTAATGTGGGCTATAAATTCCCTAGGAAGCTTTCTGATCTAATATTCTACTATATTGTTCATGTCCACTTTAGCTCCAGTGACAGTGTTACAGGAATATACAATCTTCATTTTCACTTGAGTACTTTTATGTTATCTGGTTTCTTTGCCTGAAATATTCCCCAAATATTGTCCTGGTCAAGTCCTCTTATGATTCACATTTTTAAAAAGTGCCAGCTCTTCAGAGATGCCTTTCTTGCCCCATGTAACTAAAGTAGTTAATTAGTCAGGTCAGAATCATTATTCTGATTCCTTACTTTGCCTTTTATATATCCCTTAACTCTAAAAGTTAGAATATATAATTGTTAATTTATTAGTTTGTAGCTTGTCTTCTATGCTAACATATTAGCTCTGTGATGGCAGAGATTTCAGTTGGTTCACACTGTATTCTCAAAGCCTAGAACATGACTGGACACATAGGGTCTACTCTAAAGGATTAGAGAATGAATGAATAGATGACTGACTGAATAAATAAATGAATGACAAACCTGCCTGTTAAGAGGTGAACACACGTTTTTCACCTCTAGTATATTAGAAGGAACTCACAAGCTGGAGTGACATCCTATTTCTATTTTATAACAGGTATGCTTTTGGATATGCTTTGGTATTAGTCCATTTTCATGCTGCTGATAAAGGCATACTTGAGACTGGGAAGAAAAAGAGGTTTAATTGGACTTATAGTTCTATATAGCTGGGAGGCCTCAGAATCATGGTAGGAAGCGAAAGGCACTTCTTACATGGTGGGGGCAAAAGAAAATGAGAAAGATGCAGAAGCAGAATCCCCTGATAAAACCATCAGATCTCATGAGGTTTATTCACTACCACAAGAACAGTATGGAGGCAACTGCCCCCATGTTTCAAGTTATCTCCCACAAAGTCCCTCCCAACACATGGGTATGATGGAAGTTCAATTAACGATGAGATTTGTGTGGGGACACCGAGTCAAATCATCATTGTGACCCTGGCTCCTCCAAATCTCATGTCCTCACATTTCAAAACAAAACATGCCTTCCCAACAGTCCCCCAAAATCTTAACTTGTTGCAGCATTAACTAAGAAGTCCACAGTCCAAAGTCTCATCTGAGATAAGGCAAGTCCCTTCCACCTATAAGCCCGTAAAATCAAAAACAAGCTAGTTACTTCCTAGGTACAATGGGGGTACAGGTATTTGGTAAATACAGCGATTCCCAATGGGAGAAACTGGCCAAAACAAAGGGGTTACAGGGCCCATTAAAGTCCAAAGTCCAGTAGGACAGTAGAATTTTAAAGCTACCAAATGATCTCCTTTGATTCTAGGTCTCACATCCGGGTCATGCTTATTCAAGAGGTGGGTTCACAACCTTGGGCTGCTCTGCCCCTGTGGCTTTGCAGGGTAAAGTCTCCCTTCTGGCTGCTTTCATGGGCTGGTGCTGAATGTCTACGGGTGTAGGCTGTAGGTGGATCTACCATTCTGGGGTCTGGAGGATGGTGGCCCTCTTACCACAGCTCCTCTAGGTGGTATCCCCATAGGGTCTCGGTGTGGGGGCTCCAACCCCACATTTCTCTTCTTCACTGCCCTAGCAGAGGTTCTTGATGAGAGCTCCACCCCTGTAGCAAACTACTGCCTGGATATCCAGGCATTTCCATACATCTCCTGAAATCTAGGCAGAGGTTCCCTAACCCCAAATCTTGACTTCTGTGCACCCAGAGGCTCAACATGACTGGAAAGCTGCCAAGGTCTGAGGTTTGTACCTTCTGAAGCCATGGCCCAAGTTCTATTTTGGCCCCTTTCAGCCATGGCTGAAGCAGCAGGGATGTAGGGCAACAAGTCCCTAAACTGCACATAGCATGGGGACCTTGGGCCCTGCCCCTGAAACCATTTTTTCCTATTAGACCTCTGAGCCTGTGATAGGAGAAGCTGCCACAAAGATCTCTGACATGTCCCGAAGATACTTTCCCCATTGTCTTGGAGATTAATATTTGGCTCCTTGGCTCCTTGTTACTTATGCAAATATCTGCAGCCAGCTTGAATTTTCACCTCTGAAAATGGGATTTTCTTTTCTATCCCATTGTCAGGGTGCAAATTTTCTGAACTTTTATGCTGCGTTTCCCTTTTAAAACTGAATGCCTTTAACACCACCCAAGTCACCTCTTCAATGCTTTGCTGCTTAGAAGTTTCTTTCGCCAGATACCCTAAATCATCTCTCTCAAGTTTAAAGTTACACAGATCTCTAGGGAAGGGGCAAAATGCCACCAGGCTCTTTTCTAAAACATAACAAGAGACACCTCTACTCCAGTTCCCAACAAGTTCCTCATCTCCATCTGAGACCACTTTAAAATGGATTTCATTGTCCATATCATTATCAGCATTTTTGTTAAAGTCATTCACCAATATCTAGGAAGTTCCAAACTTTCTCACACTTTTCTATCTTCTTCTGAGCCCTCCAAACTGTTCCAACATCTGCCTGTTACCCAGTTCCAAAGTTTCTTCCACATTTTCAGGTATCTTTTCATCAGCACCCCACTCTACTTTACCATTTACTGTATTCGTCCATTTTCATGCTGCTGATAAGACGTATCTGAGACTGAAAAGAAAAAGAGGTTTAATTGGACTTGCAGGTCCACATGGCTGGTGAGGCTTCAGAATCATAACAAGAGGCAAAAGGTACTTCTTACATGACAGAGGCAAGAGAAAATGAGGAAGATGCAGAATTGGAAAGCCCTGATAAACCCATCAGATTTCATGAGACTTATTCACTACCATGAAAACAATATGGGGGAACTCCCCCATGATTCCAATTATCTCCCGCTAGTTCCCTTCCATAACAGGTGGGAATTAGGGGAGTACAATTCAAGATGAGATTTGGGTGGAGACACAGAGCTAAACCATATCAGCTTCTAAACCTTTTTAGTCCAGTTTTCTCATCTTTAAAATGGACAAATAATAGGATATGCCACATACATTATTTAAGCAAACAAGAAAGAATTTAGCATAGTGCTAGCAATATAGTAGGCTTTAAGCATATGTGAGTTTCCTTTCTCAAATTGAGATTCATAGCTCATACACCCAGGAAACCCCACCAGCATCTCACATGTCCTGCCTCTACAACTACCCTAAATCAGGACCTGGAGTAGTGAGGGATGACCAAGAAGAAACTTACAGGCTTTGCCGAAAAACATGAGTTTTATTCTGAGGCCAAAATAAAGTTGAAAGAGTTTAAACCTTAAATGCTGAAGGATTTTAACACATTCCTCTAACAAATAGGCAATATGACACAATTAATACAGTGGTACCTGGTTTTCATTTCCTGTAGATTGTCTGCACTTTAAATGTTTCTTTCAGAGTCAATTGAGAGTTTGTTAAATATAAATATAGTTTACATCAGAAAGGTAAACCAATATTTATGTAGTAATATTCACATGTGCCAAAGGCAGTGATACTCTTAAAATGAGATCACCTTTAGCTGCCCTGCTTTGCACAGATATTGCAGAATCTTCAAAATAGAAAAAGATATTATGTATGAATAGGAGTAATTTGAATTGGAGAATAGAAACTTAAATCATCTTGTCCATCACACTGTCAAGGTAGATTTCCTTTAACTTGCTCTATGACTCAAGATATAGAAGTATAAAAGAAAAGCTTAATGTTTTTGAATATTATCACTTTATTCTTTTAGGGTATAAGACTTAATCTAATTTGACATTTTTAGTACTTTCCTACTTACATAGGCCTGACTTTGATTAAATCAAGCAAACTATCAGTTTGTTTTTAGTGAGTGAATTCTCCTTTTAGATAGGTTTAGAATATACATTTTAATTTTCTGTACTTTATTTTATAGTAATACAGCTGGTACAATAATGATCTTAATAAAATTGAACTTTTCAGTGCCAATCTGGAAATATTGGAAGCCTGGTGAGATGTGAATAATTTATATGTAAAAACAAAAACTCCAACCCTTATTTTCATTTTAAGATAACTGAAATAACAAAGGTTAGTGCTAAAGCTCAATTGTTTATTAGAAGTTAAAACTGTATACTTTAAAAGTAACCTTAAAATCCAGATGCTTTTCACTCTTTTTGTCTTAAGTCACTGCCTTTAGCTACTCTCCAATAACAGCCAAAAAGAGAGTATGTAATTGTTTTCCAGCATTAGTCACAAAATAATTCACATACGATTCAGCCAACAATCATGTTTATGTTCTATGATTTTGTATGTCTTTTTTTCACACATATAATGTTTTTATAAAATATTAAAATGATGCTATGTTTAATGCTTGGGATTTTATCTAAAATTTTATTAAAAATTTAATATTGAGTGTAAAATATACATATAATATAATGAAAAGGATTGAATACTGCATAGCATATTCTTGGTAACCAATGCAGTAAATGAAATCAATTCATATCTCAGTAGACTCATCATTAAATGTAGCAAGTGGCTAACACACACATGGCCTTGGAAAGTTCTTCACTTTGCAAATGTCAGCAATGGAGCAATGTGAAGGAACTGGTTTTTCTCAGATGTAATAAGATGGTGCGGCCACCAGCAGCGAGCATAATTCTTCAAAATACTACGCTCTGTTGTTAAAGTGCATGTTGTGATATCACTTTATTTAAAAGAAGCAATATGTCTTCATGGTCCTCTAGATCTTGACAAAAGACATCTCATGGTTAACAGTAGACCTGAAAGAGTATCATATTTTCACGGCTTTGCTTATAGAGAACTTTTGGAATCTCCATGGTTGATATGAAGTAACCCTATGGAGATAACAACAAAGTCTGGGAAGCTCAGCCTTGAGCCCCAAACGCTCAGCAGGATCTCTAATACAAATTTTTAAATGAGTATGAACGAGTGGACTGATATGTACCTAAGTGAGACAAATGAATTACAAAACATTACAAGTAAATGGAACACCTGTGAAGAACACCATTTTCACTGAAACTCATTTGCAAAAAGGGTTGATTACAGACAGTAACTGACACTTTGGAGAGCCAATTCTTTCATGCATTTCAGGGATTGACAATTGTAAAAAGAAATAGATGTTTGTTAGGTCTTTGTACTTGACCACTGCTCTTCTCACTCTGCACACTTTCCTTGGGTAGCTTTTTTGCTAACTTTAATGTTTTTTTCCTGCTGCTTTTATATTTAATGTTCTCAAATTTCTCTTTTAAATTCATATCATATGCTGGGTGACAGACTCTTTTAATATAAATCAGCCTGCTGGACATGTTTACCTGTGTGCTTATTCCCACAAGAGTTCAAATTCTGCATGTCCAATATGGAATTGTATGACTTACATATATGAATCAAGATCCTCTTCGCCTCACCATTTTCTAGAGACTCAGACCACTCCTTCCAGCCCTCACAGCTGCTGAGCAAAATCTTTTTCTTTCTTCGCTTTGAGCAACTTTTACCAGAGGCAGTCACTTACATGGCCTTCAACAAGAGAGTCCAGTGAAACTGAATCATTGGTCCAACTTATTACCAGGTAGCATCTGGCCTGATAACAAATCCTCATATAGCTCTCTGTCCCTTCTACTTTATTCTCCTTTTCTCTCTCCTGTGCTCCACATGATTGCATTTTTAAATAAAGTATATAGTAGCACAGAAAGAATCCAGGCTGAAATACCATAAAAATTTGCTCCTCTTTCAGTGATATCTGCTGATGTTATGCACTTTTGCCCTGAAACTGAAGTAAAAATTCTAGGAGTCATTCTTGCCTCCTTTTCTTCCTCAATCTGCTAGAAACATAGTTGCTAAATCTAGCCATATTTCCTTCTAAAGAGCAGATGCATCATTCCTCTCTATTTTTGCTAACACTGACTTGTTTCAGGCACTCATTTTTTTCTTATTCAAAAAGCCTCCTATCTGGTTTTCCTAATTCCAGTCTCGTTTCTTCACTTTTAGGCTCCATATCTACATAAAGTGATTTGGGTCATTCATCTAAAATGAATATCTTAACATAACCCTGAGTTTCAGCAGCTCCAAGCTCTTTAACCCACCAAGGCTTCATTATCTGTTCTGAGCTTAAGTTTTCAGGCTTATCAATCATGACTTCCCAACTTAATTTTTATGCTCCTGCAACACAAAAAACATGGCAATATTTAAAAATCTTTAGCTCCTTATATAGAATGTTTTCTCTTTCCTACTCTGGTAAACTCCCACTTTTGAACAAAGTTCAGGCATTTCTTCTTTTACAAAGCATGCCAACACTTTCTCAGGCCGAGAAAGGTGACTCTCCTTGGGGCAACAAAAAATCTCTCATATATCCACAAGAGTGATCCTTGCTTTTGCTTTCTTTTGTGGTATCCCATATCCCAGCAAATTCAAATGATATGATATTATTTCACCAATTTCTCACTATGGCAGGAGTTCTCATCATATGGAAACATTCTACCTCTCCCAAATACTTGGACGGTATTTCAGACCCTGAAAGAGAAAGGCCAGGTATAGTGATTTTGTTTCTGATTCTGTTATGCCTGTTTTGTGCTGGGTTTTGGGTATTTTCTCTCTCCTAAACCCACTCCCTGAAAGTAACTACACAAATATATGCTTTATGAGGAGTGGGGTGGAACTATTTTGTTTGTCTTTATATCTCAGTATCTAGAAGATAATCTGACCATCAGTAGTAGTAAAAGGTCAATACATATTTACTGAATAAATGAATGAATGATACAGGAATAAACCTTAGGCAAACTTAGGTAATTTCTAGCTGAGGCTGAATAGTATGGTACGCTTAGAAGTTTGAATTTTGATTTATATAGTGCCTTAGTAGGTGCACAGAATTCTTTGAGGTATAACAAGTACGTATGCCTGGTAAGTAGGCAGTCAAATTGGCAATGTCTGTAGAAAAGGCAAGAAGGTTTGGTGATGATAATCAACAATTATCTAATAGACTTAAAGGCACTATCTACTATACCAAGTAGTGTCTGTTGTAGCTGAAGGCTTTCTTTGGGACTTAAAGGCCAAGGATGTGTCTCTCTGAGAGGAATAAGCTCAGTATAGGTGACTTTGCACTACTCAGCCATACTGTACTAATTGTCTTCTGCTCTGCTTATTGATATCTATCCATCAATCAGAGGCATTGTTATGGCAACCATGGAAGTATTTGTATCATTTGTAACTCCCTTTTCTATTATAATTATCTGGTTATGTGTTCTCCCCGCCAGTACACTGTGAGTTCCTTAACGACAGGGACTTTATTTATCTTAATGTTTACAGAATAGCAGGAGTTAACATACTGTAAAGTATAAGAAAAAGTAGGACAGTATAGAGCAGTAGTGAGATGGAAGCTGGAGAAATACAATGGAACATATCAATCAGTGTGCTCAAAGATAAACAGAAATAATCTTGCACGTTAGATAGGTTAAAATTTTAGCAGCCTACCTTAGTTTGTATAATCTTCACTGATATAACAAATATATCACCAAATTTTAGTAGCCTAACTTAATTGTTCATTTTAGCTAACTTAGCATTCTAATGCTGGTGGTTATATTCAATGGGACTGAGAGAACAGATAGGATTTTAGGAAACTTCCATCCTATGATACCATTTTTGGGGAGGGCCTTAGAATCCTCTTCCTCCAGCCAAAAGGTGAGGGAGAAAGAATAGGGAACAGAGAAAGTCCAAAAAATCATTCATCTCTCATATGTTGAGTCATAAGTGGCATAATTCATTTCTCCTCATATTTCAATGGTGAGAACTAGGTCTGTGTTCTATGTTCTCTTCCTTTTTCTTTATTCTTTCTTTCTTTTTTTTTTTTTTGAGACAGAGTCTTACACTGTCACCAGGGCTGGAGTGCAGTGGTGTGATCACGGCTCACTGCAACCTCCATCTCCCAGGTTCAGGTGATTTTCCTGCCTCAGTCTCCTGAGTAGCTGGGATTACAGGCACACACCACCACGCCTGGCTAAGTTTTTGTATTTTCAGTAAAGACAGTGTTTCATTGTATTGGCCAGACTGGTCTAAAACTTCTGACCTTGTGATTCACCTGCATCGGCCTTCCAAAGTGCTGGGCCATTGCACCCGGCCTATGTCCTATGTTCTTACACAAGATATTGACAAACTTTTTCCATAAAGAGTCAAATAGTAAATGTTTTAGGCTTTGTGGGTCAGACATTTCTGTTAAAACTACTCAACTCCTCGGTTGTCTAGAGCAGTACTTCTTACACTGGAATGGTACATAAATCACCTGGGATTGTCATAAAAAGCAGATTCTTTCTCAATAGGTCTGGACAGGGCTGAGATTCTGCAGTTCTTCCAAGCTCCCAGGTGGGGTTTCTGCTGCTGGTTCACAAACATTGGTCCCAGGGATCCATCCAGCACAGTCCACAGAACTTCCAGTGATGATGGAAATCTCTACCCAAGCCACTAATCATATGTGACTATGCACCAATTGAGATGTGGCTATTGAAAACTGAAGTTTTTATTGCATTTAAATGAAGTGTAAATAATTACATATGGAGTGGCTACCTTACTGAACAACACAGTGTCTCTAGACTCGTGCCTTGAAGATCCAGGTTATGATCTAAATTCTTGTTAGAGTCACAGACCAAACCATGTTCAGGACCACATATTACATCTTAGATAACAATGAGGACTCAGCAAAAAAACGTGTACAGCTCTACCCAGACCATCTACATACCCATAACATGGGCAGTTAACACATGGGCTCTAATATCTGTAAATGTCAGTAAAATAACTTTCCTATTTGCAGATAAACTTCCTGGTAGAGCTGTCTAACTGAGTTCCTTCCCTCACCTCTGGACTCGGGACTAGAACCACTGTTGTAGTCTGTGTGTTAGTAAAAAAATAAAATAACAACAAGGTATTTAATAATATTATTTCTGTGATCTTCTCAGCTCCATAATTTTTACTTTTCAATAGTTTCCTTTGCATGCCTTTAGGGCGTGCCCTTGTTATCCACGAACAACATAAAAACAGGCATTTTCTGCACTTAAAAATGGAATGTTTGTAAAATTAAGACACATTAAAAGATCTTTATCTGACTGCATTGTGAAATAATAATAACTTGGAATGTTTGATACACAGGAAAAAAAAAACTACTCAACTGTGGTTGTCAGCTGAAAGCAACAAAAGATAATATGTAAATGACTCAGTGTGGCTATGTTCCAGTAGAACTTTATTTATAGATGCTGAAATTTAAATTTCATGTGATTTTCAAGTGTCAAAAAATATTACTCTTATTTTTCCAAACATTTAAAAAATATTGTTTCTCAAGCTTTGCAAAGACAGGTGGTGGACTGAATTTAGCTTGTGGCTGCAGTTTGGTGACCTCTGACTTAGAGGTATGAAGACTAGAAACAGTTTCCACTGTCTGAACTGCTGTCTTTAGTGAAAGCTCCACATAGCTTCGGTGGACAGCTAGATATATGTCCTTTAGGCTGCTCCTCTGGCCACTAAACATCCATGCATTTTCCCTTTCTCTCATACAGAATGTATCCAGCCTCTTCCCAAAAGATATAGCATGCAATCTTATCCAGTTACTGCATCCAGATCAGTGTCAACGATTTCTGGGTGATGTCCAGTTCTCTCCATATGGCTGTGGCTTTTTTAGGTCTGCAGAACCACAAAGTAAAAGACAATTCTTCCACCACCCTTGAGATAAACAGGCGGAGCAGGGAGAGGATAACTGCACAAAATTTCCATACAGAAATGGAAGAACAGGATTGCATAGCAATAATGAAAAGTGATTAATTCATTACTACAGCATAATGCAGAGATGCAAAGCATTATACTATAATAGATAATATAATGATGATATTATAATGGTAGTATAATGCTGTATACCTCTGAATTATACATAAAGCTTTTTTATTAGGCTGATTCTCTTGGGGAGAAGCTTTCTCATCCACCGCACCTGGCCCTAGGTGCACCTGGCCTTCAGGCATATCTGAAGAGAGTTTTGGGGCAGTATATACTCCTTGGAGAATGCAGAGCTTTCACATACTGTAAATATTTACATGTTAGTATAAATTTGGGGGCCTAAGTGTCCTTTTATAGTTACAGGGTTTTTTGGCTGAGGTTTGTGGTTTTCTTGAAATTATACTTACCTCAAAATGTAGGAAGCACTGATTTATTTGCATCTAGTCTGATGCATGTTAATAACAACACATAATATTCTTTCTTTGGCATAATTCTAAAGCTGATTCTATCTTTTTTCTTTTATACCTTTACCTCTTAATGTAATGACAGATGCCTGAGGTGATATGAATAATATACTTGGAGGAAATGGAGCAACCTTTGATTTGGTCTTTGGTACAGCTGGCTCTTCTATTTCACTAACATATCTTAATGAGCCTGTGTTACTTCTAGAATTATGACTTCTTCTTTTCTTGGGGGGAGACTCTAGAAATAGCTTTCTTAACTTCAGAAGCTTCAATCATAACCTGTGTCCTTGAAGTCTTCCTCATCCTTAGTGGCAGCAAATGCATTTAATAAACATAAACCCGAAGTCACATACTTCAGTTGGCATTCCACTGATGAGGACTAGCTCTGTAGCCCCGCCTAGATGCAAGAGGGATGGAGGAGACTGAGCCAAATTATCATTGGCTGTCAACTACTTCTAGGGGACAATTGTATATTATGGAGGGGGTGTATAAGCTCTTCTGTTGCAAAGCTAGTAGAGAATTTAACTTTTATTGTGAAGGCCATGATAGGTATTTGAAAGACTGCCATCTGTTAATAACAAAAGCAGATACTGAAAATAATACGTGTGTGTGTGTGTATGTATATACATATACATATATACACACATATATATGTATATACATATGTATATGCATATGTGTATGTGTGTGTGTGTATATATATGGGTGCCTGAGGGCACTGGAGGATATGGCTTTTATCAGTGTCACTTCAGTTTTAAATATATGCAGCTGTTTTAACAGGGCTGTCATTAATCATGAATATTATCATGAATGCTATTTTTCCAAAATGAACAATTGTTTTATTTTTATAATAAAATATGTATTCTTAAATAGTAACATCTAAAAATGGTTCATTTCAAATTATTTCTTAAAGGATTATATTTGTATTAAGTAAACCTAACTAATTACAAAACTAAAAATAGTTTCATTTTCTTGAATGTTTCATTTCCCAAGTATTAAAATAGATTTTAAAATACAAATATTGATAGCTTTCAATTGTCAAGGAAAACATACAATGCACAAAGATTTAAATAAGACAGGAATAGAACACTGGAAACTTCTACAGTGCAGGGAAGTGAAACTATATTTCACTTAAAAACTTATGCAAAATTAAAAAGTCAAATTGGAATGAAAATAAATCCAATATGTAACAAAAATCTATGAATTTTGTATTTGTACTCTGCTCTTAAGTATCTTTGTATTTATTTCTTTTTTTTTTTTTTGTTTAAGTGTATTCTCACTTTCTTTACTGAAATAGAAAAGTAGATACCTTAAACAATGAAGGTAGGACTTTTGGATTTCTTATGAAAAGTTTTACTCTTCTTAGAAAATTATTCTTGTAAATTTATTGGGAATATTGTCAAATAAACGTATGTGAAGATGGCTGATAATATGTGAACAAAATTGAAATAATTCCTGTGTCCAGACATTGCGCTAAGTGCATGGCTTATACATAATTTTATTTATTCCTTATGTCAACCCTATGATTTCCAATATTACTGTCTCCACTTTGTTGGTAAGAAAACTGAAGGACAGAAAGGTTAATTTTCCTAAGGTTATGTCAATAGTAAGCAACATAGCTGAACTTTGAAACTTGGTGTATCTGACTTTTAAGTCCTCTCCATAGAAATACAATAGCTTAACTCAAACCCGCTTCCACAAAACCAACAGTTAAGCTCCCTAGTTCCCATCTGTGTAACATGGCAGAGGCAATCCTTCTGGAGTTGCAGCATATTAACCATGTGTTGTGATTCAATCTGTGTAACATGGAGAAACAAATTACTTTTGGGAATAGCCTTTAGTTTGTGAAATACTATGTTAGAACATTTAATAGTGAAAAGATTAGTCCTGGGGCATGGTCCAAAAGTTTAAAAAATAATGTTATGAAAGTTAATTGTTCTTCATATGATAAAGGAAAATAAATTAAGTTGCTAGAAAGCAAGGGGTTAAGGGTTTCTGCAATAGTGAGTTGAGGACAGATTAGGGGAGGGCACAAAACTTGGAATAAGGTTGGGACTGAGTCCAAGAGCAGATCTTTAAGATTTGAGGTAAGAGTAGCCAATGTATTTCTAAGACTGAGGATAGCTGATATATATGTGTGTGTGTGTATATATATATATATATACATCTCTGCTTTGTTGTGCTGTTTTTTGAAATATCTGACCTGTTCTACCTGAGCCCTCCCCAACCAAATTGTGTGGGAGGGGAGTTTCTTTTTGGAAAAATTCAGGAAAAGGGACTATGTTGAATTTCAGGTTGAGGAGAAACAATGATAAATGATAAAATAATAAAAATGATAAAGTAATAAAATATTTTTAATGATAAATGATAAAATGATAAATGATTCATCATTAAAAATGATAAATAACGATTACAGTAACAATAACTTGAAATGATAAGCTGCATGCTATATATTTGGCCCCATTTTGAGGACTGAAAAAATGAACATCAAATCATGCAGTACTCTGTGGCCAGTATTATTTCCATCATCACCATTTATAGATGAAGAAACCATGGAGCCACATAGGAAATAAGTAGTACAAACAGCATTCAATGTATGGTTCCAGCACCATTGTTCTTCCTTACAGTTCTATATGTTTGGTTCTAAGCTTTAGAATCAGACTGTTAATGATACCAAAATGTCACTTTACTTTAAAAATGTAAGCATAGACTATAACAAAAGCTCTGCATTTAATCTTACATTCCCTCATGAAATGGGAAGGACAGAATTTGCACACAGAATAAAGGCTCAATTCATTTTGGAAAATTATGACTTCACAAAACTGGTTACTTTATTCCTAATATTTAAAGAGTAGCCAAATACATACATGTATACAAACATTTAAAATGCATGTTTGTTTATAGAAATGTGTAAAAACAAGTTGTATGCTTTACAACTTACTCCCTTTTGAAAAGCAAATAGTGTCCAATTTAGTGATTCTAATCACATTTTGAGATGACTTGTGGGGGATAAAATTGGAAAGTGATCTCTGGTGCTTTCTGTCTTTGGTTTCTGAATCATGTTCTTCTATTTAAATACTTCTGCTCATTATCACAACACATTCCTCCTGAAATAGCAATTATCTAAAAGAGGATGGCAGGGTAACATAAAACTTAGTCCAGAGTAGTTATCCTTATATGGAAAAATTTGAGAATGTGTAATAAAGGGTAAGATGGTGTTTGGATATAAGGTAGCTTTAAAGGTATATGTAAAGGGTATGTTTCTTGTAGCTATTTTTTTACAACACAGTATTTTTTAAAAAAGTATCCACATTGATGCACACAGATGTATTTCATTCTTTTTGCTGACTTATAAGTATTACTATTCTATCTCAATTATTACATTTTTAAGCATCCATTTCCCTGCTTTGCAATGTTCTATTTCTAATAAGGCTATTCAGAGAGTTGTTAGATTATACATGATTGCTTCTGTAGGGGAGAAACTAGATGTAGAATAACTGATTTAGCTGTTCTTAATGTCATATTACATTGATACCTGTATATTCTGCCTGAATGAAAAAATCAACCTTTCATATTTTGGGGACAAGACATAAACAAATATGTGATAATAAAATTTTTGTTCCTGAGGTATATTCTACCTAATTATTAAGAGAACAGGTGAATTCAATGTAGGTGACTATAAAATAGAGATAGAAAATTCTATAAGATTTAATTCAAAGGTGGAAGTATTTTTCATATACACAAATACAGTCAGTATTAATTCTACTGTTGGAAAAAACCTTGGTAAAATGATTCAAGCAAACATAAAAGTAATAATCCCCACCATCAAATAAACAAAACCCAAAATACCAAATTGGTAAATCAATTTCTCTGTCAATGCTCTGTTAAGAACTACTGTTAGATTTCATCATCAGCATAAAGCTGATGGCAAAGAAGAAGTGAGGAAATAGATCTTGCTATTCTAAAATTTAAATATTTTGGTAAATTTTAAAAATGTGTCCATCGATGATAGACTGGACTGGGAAAATGTGGCACATATACACCATGGAATATTATGCAGCAATCAAAAATTATGAGTTCGTGTCCTTTGTAGGGACATGGATGAATCTGGAGAACATCATTCTTAGCAACCTGACACAAGAACAGAAAATGAAATACCGCATATTCTCACTCATAGGTGGGTGAGGACAAATGAGAACACATGGACACAGGGAAGGGGGTACTATACACTGGGGTCTATTGGGGGAAATAGGGGAGGGACAGTGCCGGGGGAGGGGAGCTGGGGAGGGATAGCCTGAGGAGAAATGCCAAATGTGAGTGAAGGGGAGGAAGGCAGCAAAACACATTGCCATGTGTGTACCTATGCAACTATCTTGCACATTCTGCACATGTACCCCAAAACCTAAAATGCAATAAAAAAATAATAAATAAATAAATATGTGTCACTGAGCATCAAGCAAGAGATCTATAATTTGTGGTGATAGTCACTTTACTTTAGGTGTGCAGGTCTTTTAGCTTCTCAATAACAAACCTCAGTGATATAATTAATATCAAATGTTAAGGTAGGACTACATTCCCTAGAATAAAATCCTGCATCACATGTAGAGTTCCAAGGACCATCTGTCCAGATGAGCCTTGCTGTAATAATCAGGTAAACAGAGCTACCAGACAAATTAGTAGAGAGCTTCAATTCTCATACTGTGATCTGTGGGTTATTTAAATGTTATTTGACTTTTTCACTGTGTTTATATTTGCATTTATTTCAAAGATAATGGTGGATAAAACTACTGATGGCTTAGTATGATAAAAATAGTGGCACCAACTGTACTAAATATAGTATTACTGCTTTAAAAAATTTTTAAATGTACTTTTTGACATTAATTTTATTAATCATAAATTATAAATTATATTCCTTTTTAATAATAATATGTACAATGAAAAGGGGAGTATGCATAAAGTATTTCTGCCGTAGGACTTTGTTCTTACTCCAGGGTAAGGTCAGAAGTCCTAAAGCTGGAGTAAGATGACTGGCTCAAGAAGGAGCATGAACCATTTTTGATGTGATATAAGTAGCTGCTAATTTTTGTGGAACAGAGTTTTACTTGAAAGAACTACTGACATTCAAGCTACAGTTGTGCATTCTTAGGTCTGGGTAGATATTTTCTTTTTTATACACTTTAAGTTTTGGTGTACATGTGCAGAATGTGCAGGTTACATAGGTAAACATGTGCCATGGTGGTTTGCTGCATCTATCACCCTGTCATCTACATTAGGTATTTCTCATAATGCTATCCCTCACCTAACCTCCACCCCCTGACAGGCCCCAGTGTGTGATGTTCCCCTCCCTGTGTCCATGTGTTCTCATTTAACAACCACTTATAAGTGAGAACATGTGGTGTCTGCTTTTCTGTTCTTGTGTCAGTTTGATGAGAATAATGGTTTCCAGCTTTATCCATGTCTTTGCAAAGGACATGAACTCATCCTTTTTTATGACTATATAGTATTCCATGGTGTATGTGTGCCACATTTTCTTCATCCAGTCTATCATTGATTAGGGTTGGTTCCAAGTCTTTGCTATTGTGAATAGTGTCATAATAAATATACTTGTGCATGTGTCTTTATAATAGAAGGATTTATAATCCTTTGGGTATAAATGCAGTAATGGGATTGCTGGGTCAAATGGTATTTCTATTTCTAGATCCTTGAGGAATTGCCACAGTCTTCAACAATGGTTGAACTAATTTACACTCCCACCAACAGTGAAAAGTGTTCCTATTTCTCCACATCTTCTCCAGCACCTGTTGTCTCCTAATTTTTTAATGAGTACCATTCTAACTGGCATGAGATGTACCATCTCAATGTGGTTTTGATATACATTTCTCTAACGACCAGACATGATGAGGTTTTTTTCAAATATTTGTTGGCTACATAAATGTCTACTTTTGAAAGTGTCTGTTCACATCCTTTGCCCACTTTTTGATAGGGTTGTTTGTTTCTTTCTTGTAAATTTGTTTAAGTTCTTTGTAGATTCCGGATATTAGCCCTTTGTCAGATGGGTAGATTGCAAACAATTTTACCCATTGTGTTGGTTGCTGGTTCACTCTAATGATAGTTTATTTTGCTGTGCAGATGCTCTTTAGTTTAATTAGATCCCATTTGTCTATTTTGGCTTTTGTTGCCATTGCATTTGGTGTTTTAGTCATGAAAGCCTTGCCCTTGCCTATGTCCTGAGTGGTATTTCCTATGTTTTCCTCTAGAGTTTTTATGGTGATATGTCTTAGTTTAAATCATTAATCTATTTTTGTATAAGGTGTAAGGAAGGGACTCAGTTTCAGCTTTCTTCATATGGCTAGCCAGTTTTCCCAATACCATTTATTAAATAGGGAATCCTTTCCCCATTGCTTGTTTTTGTCAGGACTGTCAAATATCAGATGGTTGTAGATGTGTGGCATTATTTCTGAGGCTTCTGTTCTGTTTCATTGGTTCGTATCTGCTGTTTTGATTACTGGAGCCTTGTAGTATAGTTTGAAGTAAGGTACCGTGCTGCCTCCAACATTTTTTTTCCCTTAGGATTGTCTTGGCTATGCGGGCTCTTTTTTGCTTCCACATTGTTTTTTTCCAAGTCTGTGAAGAAAGTCAATGGTAGCTTGATGGGGATAGTATTGAATCTATAAATTACTTTGGGCAGTATGGCCATTTTCATTATATTGATTCTTCCTAACCATGAGCATGGAATGTTTTTCCATCTGTTTGTGTCCTCTCTTATTTCCTTGAACAGTGGTTTGTAGTTCTTCTTGAAGAGGTCCTTCACATCCCTTGTTAGTTTTGCTTCTACATATTTTATTCTCTTTGTAGCAATTGTGAATGGGAGTTCACTCATGATTTGGCTCTCTGTTTGTCTGTTATTGGTATATAGGAAAGCTTATGGTTTTTGCACACTGATTTAGTATCCCCAGTCTTTGCTGAAGTTGCTTATCAGCTTAAAATGATTTTGGGCTGAGACGATGGGTTCTTGTAAATGTACAATCCCATGTTATCTGCAAGTAGAGACAATTTGACTTCATCTTTTCTTAACCAAATACACTTTATTTATTTTCTTGCCTGATTGCCCTGGCCAGGCAATCCACTTCCAATACTATGTTGAATAGGAGTGGTGAGAGAGGGTATCCTTGTCTTGTGCAGGTTTTCAAATGGAATGCATCCAGTTTTTGCCCATTTAGTATGATATTGTCTGTGGGTCTGTCATAAATTGCTCTTATTATTTTGAGATACATTCTATTGATTCCTAATTTATTGAGAACTTTGGGTCTGTCACTTCAAATGAAACAGGTAACAGGATTTGTTGCCAACGTTAAAATTTAAACTTTGAACATCAAAAAAATTCCAAATTTTGGGAAAGTCTTATCCACCATTGTGAGAGTGATAGCTATACAATACTTACAACCTTTTCTGATGTGATTGGAGGGGATATTAACAAATATGATTTTTAAATATTTTGTAAACATATATGTTGATATTTGGTAGAGCTGAGTAACTCAAGAGACCAATATTTTGGCAGTAAAAAATTGTGCATGAGGGCCGGGCGTGGTGGCTCACACCTGTAATTCCAGCACTTTGGGAGGCTGAGGTGGGTGGATCACGAGGTCAAGAGATTGAGACCATCCTGGTCACCATGGTGAAACCCTGTCTCTACTAAAAATACAAAAAATTAGCTGGGCATGGTGGTGCGTGCTTGTAATCCCAGCTACTCAGGAGGCTGAGTCAGGAGAATTGCCTGACCCAGGAGACAGAGATTGCGGTGAGCCGAGATTGCCCCATTGCATTCCAGCCTGGGTAACAAGAGCGAAACTCAGTCTCAAAAAAAATACAAAAAAAAATTGTGCATGAGTAAAAGATCCATTCAAAATGTACCACAGAACAATGAATATTAATTTAATTGAGTATAAAATGCCTATTGATTGGGTTTTACATTCTACTTTTCTACTAGCCTTTAACAATTTATAACTTATCAAGTTTTGGAATAATATCAAAGAAGCATACTCTAAATTATTTGAAAATTCTATTAAAACACTTTTATCTTTTCCAAATATATATGTGTTGGGAAGCCAGAATTTCTGCAACAACTTTAGCAAAATAATTATAGGAGAGATTGAATGCAGAAGCACATATAAGATCTAGCTATTAAATATCCTTTTTAAATTTACCTTGTTTCTAAGTAATTTATTATAATTCCAGCAAAATATAATCAGGTGAAATAATTTCGATTCAGTAATTTCATATATATATGTGTATATATATATATATATATATTGCACATTAGTTTCTGGGTTACATGTGCAGATCATTCAGGATTGTTGCATAGGTACATACATGGCAATGTGGTTTGCTGCCACCATACCCCTGTCACCTGTATCTGGCATTTCTCCCCATGTTATCCCTCCTCAACTTCCCTAACCTCATTGGCCTTCCCCTAGTCCCACCAAACTAAAACATTCCCCTCCCTGTGTCCATGTGTTCTCATTGTTCAACACCCGCCTATGAGTGAGAACACGCAGTGTTTGATTTTCTGTTCTTGTGTCCGTTTGCTGAGAATGATGGTTTCCAGATTCACCCATGTTACTACAAAGGACACAACCTCATCATTTTTTAGGGCTACACAGTATTCTGTGTTGTGTATATGCCATATTTTCCTTGTCCAGTCTATCATTGATGGGCATTTGGGTTGGTTCCAGGTCTTTGCTATTGTAAATAGTACCACAATGAACATATCAGTACATGTGTCTTTGTAATAGAATGATTTATAATCCTTTGGATATATACCCAGTAATGACATTGCTGGGACAAATGGAATTTCTATTTCTATGTCCTTAAGGAAGCACCACACTGTCTTCCACAATGGTTGAACTGATTTACACCCCTACCAACAGTGTAAAAGTGTTCCTATTTCTCCACATCCTCTTCAGCATCTGTTGTCTCCTAATTTTTTAATGATTGCCATTCTAATTGGCATGAGATGGTATCTTAATGTGGATTTGATTTGCATTTCTCTAATGACCAGTGATGATGAGGATTTTTTTCGTATGTTTGTTGGTCTCATATATGTCTTCTGTTGAAAAGTGTCTGTTCATGTCCTTCGCTCACCTTTGAATGCGCTGGTTTTTTTCTTGTAAATCTGTTTTAGTGCTTTGTAGATTCTAGATATTAGCCCTTTGTCAGATGGGTGGATAGCAAAATTTTTTCTCATTCTGTTCGTTGCTGGTTCACTCTAATGACTGTTTCTTTTGTTGTACAGAAACTCTAGAGTTTAATTAGACCCCATTTGTCTATTTTGGATTTTGTTGCCAATGGTTTTGGTGTTTTATTCATGAAGTTCTTGCCTATGCCTATGTCCTGAATGGTTTTGCCTAGGTTTTCCTCTAGGGTTTTAATGGTGTTAGGTCTTATTTTTAAGTCTTTAATTCATCTGTAGTTAATTTTCCTAAAATCTCCTTAAACTGATAAGCAACTTCAGCAGAGTCTCAGGATACAAAATCAATGTGCAGAGATCACAAGCCTTCCTATACACCAATATACACTAAAAGAGAACCAAATCAAGAGCAAACTCCCATTCACAAATGCTACAAAGAGAATAAAATATCTAGGAATATAACTAACAAAGGATGTAAAGGACCTCTTCATGGAGAACTATGAGCCACTTCTCAAGAAATAAGAGAGGATGCAAACAGATGGAGAAACATTCCATGCTCATGGTTAGGAAGAATTAATATGAAAATTGCCATACTTCCCAAAGTAGTATATATATTAAATACTATCGCTATCAAGAAATCCATAACCCTCTTCACAGAACTGGAAAAAAATACTTAAACTTCATATGGAACCAAAAGAGAGCCTGCAAAGCCAAGGCAATCCTAAGAAAAAAGAACAAAGCTGGAGCCATCACGCTACCTGACTTCAAACTATATTACAAGTCTACAGTAATCAAAACAGCTTGGTACTGGTACCAAAACAGATATAGACCAACGGAATAGAACAGAGGCCTCAGAGGCAACACCACACATCTACAACCATCTGATCTTTGACAAACTTGACAAAAACAAGCAATGGGGAAAGGATTCCCTGTTTAATAAATGGTGTTGGGAAAACTGGCTAGCCATGTGCAGAAAGCTATTAAATATCTTTGCTGAAAACATGTAAGAGTGCCACTCTTGTCGTTATTTTTATTTGTTTTCAAAAAGTTAAACTGTTTTGCATAAAACATGCTATGTTGCATTCACGTTACAGTATCCTGAGTTTATCATTTTATTTTATAAGAATTAATAAAGGAAATGAGGCAGAGTAGGGAGCAGTAGAAATCTGTCTCCCCACCTAGACAACAGTTGTACTGGCAGAATATTTTTGATGTAACTATTTTGAAACAGTGAAGTCTATTGAAGGTTTACAACTTTCCAGATGAAGGCTCCTAAATTGAATGTGGTTAACTTTGGTCAGTTTTAGTTCTTAAAATAGTATCATGTACCCACCACCCCCCAACTCCTTAGTCATGTGGTTGGCAGCATGTGCATGTTTCTGGAGCAATCTGTACACAGCTTGTGAGATCCATGGTGGACAAAAGGATTCTGTTCTCCACATATGGACATCTGTTCCTTGATCACTGATAATCGAGCTGATCAGTGAAATAGATGGTGGTAATGGACACATTTCCCTCCACTGTTCTTACTCCGCCAACCTCTGACTATTTTTCTCCTCTTCATGTATCTCTTTTCACACTTTTGGAAGCTAGTCATTAAAGTTTTGAACATTAAAAAATACCTAACTGTATATATGATAAAAATTTTAAAATGGCCATCCATGCCCAGGAAAGGATTCATAAAAGACTTGAGAAGTCTTTAATAAACTCCATGGAAGACAAACTCAACTCAAAAAGTGCTACATGGATATATATTATAATCGGACTTCTGAAAACTAAAGAGAAAGTGAAAATCCTAAAAGCAGCAAGAAAAAAAATGACTTTTCACTTATAAGGATACTCCATAAAATTAGATTTCTCATCAGTAATTTTGTAGTTTAGAAGACAAAAGGTAAAAATATTCAAAATGCTGATAGAAAAAAAACTGTAAACCAAGAATTCTATATTTGACAAAACAGTCCTTCAAAAGTTAGGTAGAGGAGGGTACAGTGGCTAACGCCTGTAGTTCCAGCATTTTGGGATGCCAAGGCAGGTGTATCACCTGAGGTCAGGAGTTTGGAGTTCACCCTGTTGACCAGGCTAGTCTCAATCTTTACTAAAAATAAAAAAAAAATTAGCCGGGCATGGTTGTATGCACCTGCAATCACAGCTCCTCACTAGGCTGAGGCAGTAGAATTGCTTGAACTCAGGAGTCAGAGGTTGCAGTGAGCCAAGTTTGTACCACTGCACTCTAGCCTGGGCAAGAGAGTGAAACTCTGTCTCAAGAAAAAAAAGAAAAGAAAAGAAAACAAAAGTTAGGTCCTAATTAAGACATTTCCAAATAAACAAAAGCTAAGAAAGTTTGATACCACTGGACATTACTTGCAAGAAATGCTCAAGGGAATCCCATAGGGTGAAAGGAAAGATGCTAGACATAACTGGATGTTGAATGAAGAAGTAAGAGTAAATTCATAGACAACTGTTAAAGTTAACATTATTGTAACAATAATTTATAATGCATTTTTTGTTTTGTAATAATTTCTGATAATTGTTTGCTAAAAGATTAAAGAGAAATACATTAAAAATTTTTTAAAAGCTAGTATTATTATAACTTTATATTTTGTTTTCGATATAATTTACAAGACTAATGCATTTCAAAAAGTACTAGGTTTTTACAGTGTATAAAGGTAATTTTGTGCCATCGACAACCAAAAGGAGTGAGAACCGAGCTGTCAAAGGAGTAGAGGTTTTGTTTGTTATAAACTCAAATTAGAGTATTATAACTTGAATCTGTAAATTTGCATGGTAACCACAAGGAAAATAGCTATAGAATATATACAAAAGAAAATTAGAAAACACATTAAATATTTCACTATGAAAGATAAACTAAACACAAAAAGATGGTAGTGTAAAAAATGAGAGACAAAAGCTATAAGGAATAAGGAAAACAAATCACAAACTAGCAGAAGTAAATCCCTTCTTAGCAATTATTTTAATTGTAAACCATTGTACTCTTAAATAAAAAAAAGAGAAACATGAAGAATGGATAAAAACACTTGATTCAACTGTGTCCTCTCTACTAAAGATTATCTTTAAAGACACAAATATTAAATATATTAAAACTGAAAGGATGGAAGAAAAGATTCTATGCAAATAGTAACCAAAAGAGAGCAAGGGTTGTTTTCTTAATATCAGATAAAATAGACTTTAAATTTAAAAATATTAAAATCATAGAAGGACATTATATGTTAATAAAAGGTTTAATATGGCAAGAAGATAAATATATAAACAATAAGGACACCTGATTACAGATTATCAAAATACCCAGAGCAAAAACTGACAGAATTGAAGGGAGAAACAGATAATTCTACAATAATAGTGAAGACTTTAATAGCCATTTTCAATAATTAATAGAGCCACCATATAATAGATAAGTAAGGAAATAGAGGACTTAACACAATAAATCTACTAGATCCAACAAACATACACAGAACATACTATGCAACAACAACATCATACACATTCTTAAAAGCAAATGGAACATTTTCCAGGATAGAGTATATGTTAGGCCACAAATTAAGCTTCAGTAGAAGGAACAACATATATCACATAAATTATCTTTTCTGATCACAATAAAGTTGAAAATCAATAATAGAAGTAATACCAGAAAATTCATAAATTTGTGGAAACTAAACACTATTTTTAACAACCAAAGGATTGAAGAATAAGTTATAATGGAAAGTTGTAAATACTTAGAGATAAATAAAAATGAATATACAACACAACAACATGTACGAGATGCAGTGAAAGCAGTGGTAAGGGGGAAATTTAGTGCCATAAATGGTTATGTTAAAATATAAGAAAGATCTCAAAGTCAACAAGTTAACTACAACTTAATAAGCTAAAAAAGAAGAAGGAACAAGCTAAACCAAAAGTGGAGAGGACATTGATGAAAACAAAGTTGGTTGTTTGAAAAATTCCACAAAATTGACAAGTCTTTAGTTAAATGGATTAAGAGAAAAAAAAAAAGATTCAATTTACCAAACTTACTTGATGGTATTGTAAATAAAATTTATTTTGTAATTACTTTTTCAGATTGCTCGTGCTTAGTGTGTAGAAATATAATTGACTTAAGGTTGACTTAACCAGGGCACTGAATATCTTCTACAATGGAAACTACTAAATATTGCTGAAAGAAAGACATAAATAAATGTAACCACATCTCATGTTTATGAATTGGAAAAAAATAATCTACAGATTCAATGCAGTTCCCAGCAAAATCCCAATGATTTTTTTTTTCAGAAATAAAAAACATCCACCTTAAAAGTTATGTAGAATCTCAAGGTACTCTGAATATGCAAAACAACCTTGAAAAATGGTAAGATTAGTTATCTCACACTTACTGTTTCAAAATTTAACTACTATGCTACCCTTGTAATTAAAACCTTTTAGTATTGGCATAAAGACCAACATACTGACCAATGGAGCAGAATAAGGAGACCAGAAATTAACACTTACATATATGATTTTTGAAAAGGGTGTCGAGCCCATTCAATGGGGAAAGAATGGTCTGGTCTTATGAACACATGGTGCTGCAGAAACTGGATATCCACATGAAAGAGAATGGCCCAAATAGCTGGACTCTTACCTAACACTATAAACAAAAATTAACTAAAAATGGACTCAAAAAACTGAATTTTAAAGCTCTTAGTAGAAAACAGGGAAAAAGGATCATAACATAGAATTTGGCAGTTATTTCTTGAATATGGATATGACACCAAATATACATGCAATGAAAAAAGACATTAGACTTCATGAAAACTAAAAAAAATCTGTGCTTCAAAAGATATTATCAACAGTAAAAAGACAACTCAGAGAATGGAAGAAAATATTGTAAATTATATATGTGATAAGGGATTAATGTCTAGAATGTATGGAGAATTCCTAAAACTAAACAAACAATCCAATTCAAAAATGGACAAAAAAAATCAAAAAATCTTCTCAAGAAAAGTTATGCAAATATACAATATACACATGAAAAGATGCTCAATAACACTAATAGGGAAATGCAAATCAAAACTACAGTAAGGTATGACCTCACTGTACCTCACTGCAGTTTTGATTTGCATTTCTCACATATGAATATGTGTGCTTTTATGCTTTCCTGTGATCAAATATCCTGCCTCACCATGCCATCTTCTCCTTTTCTAATTTACCACAAAACTCCCCAAGTGACCCCTTTTATAAAGAGTCATTTTAATTATCTGAGTTCCCTCTTAACAATATCAGGGAAAAAACACAATTTTAACCACTTCATAGCAATGCATGAATGCCTAATATAGTCTGAAATGTGCTATCTCTTTAGTTCACCCAATTCAAAGCCACATTTGGGGATTTCTGAAGCCAGATGCAGTCTGAAAGAAATACGTCTCTAATAATGGAAACTGAAGCACCAGGACAACTCTTTGACAATGATAATTTGGAGAAAGGATGTAGTTTAGCACTCTACACAGTATACCACAGGCATGCTTGTTAGTGTGCTTCAATTTTAACCTAACTCTGATAGATGATGATTTCTGACTGTGACTGATTATTTGTTGGATGGTATATGTATATATCACAAAGAAGATACCATTTATAAGTAATGGTCCATCTTAATTGGGATATAGCTTAAAATTCAGTAATGTGTAAGAGAGTTGGTAGAATGTGGGAATGTGAAGCAAAACCAAAAGGGAGGAAGTACAGTACAGACTTGATTAGATTATTTCAGTTAGAAGTGATACCTTTTGGTGTGGTTATTTGAACAGGTTTTTTGAAAGATCACTACTGCTATTTTACCTGCAATTGTCAATGTGATAGTTTTTCACTGCCTTGGATGGAATGAAAGATCTCCAGTTATTTATTTCTATAACTTCTATGCAGCCAGTAAAATTCTTGACTGGTATAGGGATCTAGGAGAGAGAGAAAGAGAGAAAGGGGTAGAGAAAATTTATATTATTTTCTTGTATATATTATTTCTGCTTCAAACTGGTCAAGGTGTGCAATTGGATTTAGAGGCTGATTTGTTTTATTCAGCATTTTGATAGTACAGTAATTCAACTCTTTTCATAAACATCAATCCTAAAAGTAATATGATTTTTCTGTATCTTGGCAGTTATGAATAATGCTATGATGAACATGGGCAAAATTATAAAGAAATTGTTTGTCTACACACACATGCACATGTAATAAAATGTTATGCAGCCTTAAAAAAGAAGGAAGTCCTGCCATTAGTCACAACCTAGATGAAATTGAAAGATATTATACTAAGTGAAATAAGTCAGACACAAACATATATAATTATCTCACTTATATGTAGACTCTGAAAAATGAACTCAAATACACAGAAATAGAGAATAAAACTGTGGTTACAAAGCCAAGGTCTGAGATGGGGTGTGGGCAGAAAATGTGCAGATTTAGGTCAAGACATACAAAGCATCAGATATTTAGAATAAACAAATCTAAAGACCTAACATATAACATATGGCCTATAGTTAAAAATATTGCATTGTATTTTGGACTTTTGCTGAATGAATAGATTATAGATGCTCTTGTCACACACACACATATGAAATATGGGTAACTGTGTGTGATAATGGATGTTAATTTGCTTCACTACAGTTACCACTTTACTACCCGTATGTTTCTCATAACATCATGTGGCCCATACCTTAAATATACACAATAAAATTTATTTTAAACATTAGTAGGAAAAAATGTCACCTTATATGTCAAAATTTATGGCTTGTATCTTAGTACTGTATGGATTGCATAGTCACTAATACTTGAAAAAATTATATAATTACAGTAAATCATCAAGGAAAATAGTAGAAACGTTAATTCACTCATCCTTCCCATCAAGACACTACATTTTTCGATCTTTGGCCTGTTTCTTGAAGTATTTTCTCTCAGACATCAATTACCTTGCCCTATCAACAGCTATCAAAACATCAAGAAGAATTGCTTGTCTAGGGGCCAAAGCTAACAAAGTAATCTATAAATATTTGTAATATATTTTGTGTTCTGAAACCTATCCTCCTTAGAAATAAGTTGGGGAAAAATGGATGCTAAAAAATCAAAGAGCAAGAAGGGAAAATAAATACACTGAAGAACATTCTATCTGGTGAATAAAAATCATTATGAACATACAATATTATAGTAATTATATGTGTATCTAAATTAACATTTATGAGAAAAAGAGAAATAAAAGTGAGTATAGATCAGAATTTGATAGTTAGAAATAAGCATTCATTCAAGTTCTGTCCTCTCATAAGATATTAATATTACTAAAAAGTTTAAGTTTAAGAGGACCAAATTATGACCAGAGAAACCACTAAACTTATACACTGAAAAATATATTATCTTGATTTTTGAATTAAAATTATATACTATTTCCATCTCAAGCCTCTGTACCTTATTGAATATAATATCATAAATAATTAATAGAATAAACCCTTTGCCTTTTTTTAGAAATTTCAGAAAATATATTTCATTTTACCTTTTAAATCATAATCTTAGTTTAAAAACTTTGAAAGTTTTTTTCTTCCTCTTGCCATAGGCTCAAATGTACCGCAAAGACTCTCACCTAGTAATACTCTGTCAAATGTCAAAAATGACTGACCTAGAAAATAAAACAGTATTTCACACAGTAAATTTATAAACAAGTCAAGTAGATTCCAAAGAAACCATTTTATAGAAACACTTGGCTTTTATATGCTGCATTTGGGAAAGTATTGATTTGTAATTGTTAAAGTTTATCAGAGCTTTATTAACTTTTTTTAAGATTTACCTTTTTTTAGATTTATTTATTTATTTATTTATTTATTTTAACTTTTTTATTGGATTTTAGGTTTTGGGGTACATGAGCAGAGCATGCAAGACAGTTGCGTAGGCACACACATGGCAGTGTGCTTTGCTTTCCTTTTCCCCTTCACCCACATTTGGTATTTCTCCCTAGGCCATCCCTCCCCAGCTGCCCCTCCCACTGGCCCTCCCATTTTCCCCCTAATAGACCCCAGTGTTTAGTACTCCCCTTTCTGTGTCCATGTGTTCTCATAATTCATCACCCACCTATGAGTGAGAATATGCGGTGTTTCATTTTCTGTTCTTGTGTCAGTTTGCTGAGGATGATGTTCTCCAGATTCACCCATGTCCCTACAAATGACACAAACTCATCATTTCTGATTGCTGCATAATATTCCATGGTGTATATGTGCCACATTTTTCCAATCCAGTCTATTATCAATGGGCATTTGGGTTGATTCCAGGTCTTTGCTATTGTAAACAGTGCTGCAATGAACATTCGTGTACATGTGTCCTTATAGTAGAATGATTTATAGTCTTTTGGATATATACCCAGTAATGGGATTGCTGGGTCAAATGGAATTTCTATTTCTAAGGCCTTGAGGAATCGCCACACTGTCTTCCACAATGGTTGGACTAATTTACACTCCCATCAACAGTGTAAAAGTGTTCCTTTTTCTCCACATCCTCTCCAGCATCTGTTGTCTCCAGATTTTTTAATGATCGCTATTCTAACTGGCGTGAGATGGTATCTCAATGTGGTTTTGATTTGCATCTCTCTGATGACCAGTGACGATGAGCATTTTTTCATATGATTGTTGGCCTCATATATGTCTTCTTTCGTAAAGTGTCTGTTCATATCCTTTGCCCACTTTTGAATGGGCTTGTTTGTTTTTTTCCTGTAAATCTGTTTGAGTTCTTTGTAAATTCTGGATATCAGCCCTTTGTCAGGTGGGTAAACTGCAAAGATTTTTTCCCATTCTGTTGGTTGCCGATCCACTCTAGTGACTGTTTCTTTTGCCGTGCAGAAGCTGTGGAGTTTCATTAGGTCCCATTTGTCTATTTTGGCTTTTGTTGCCAATGCTTTTGGTGTCTTGGTCATGAAGTCCTTGCCTACTCCTATGTCCTGGATAGTTTTGCCTAGATTTCCTTCTAGGGTTTTTATGGTGCCAGGTCTTATGTTTAAGTCTTTAATCCATCTGGAGTTAATTTTAGTGTAAGGTGTCAGGAAGGGGTCCAGTTTCTGCTTTCTGCACATGGCTAGCCAGTTTTCCCAACACCATTTGTTAAACAGGGAATCCTTTCCCCCTTGCTTGTTTTTGTCAGGTTTATCAAAGATTGTATAGTTGTAGATATGTTGTGTTGCCTCCGGTGCCTCTGTTTTATTCCATTGGTCTGTATGTCTGTTTTGGTACCAGTACCATGCTGTTTTGATTACTGTAGCCTTGTAGTATAGTTTGAAATCCAGTAGTGTGATGCACCTCGCTGTGTTCTTTTTGCTTAGAATTGACTTGGCTATGCGGGCTCTCTTTTGGTTCCATATGAAGTTCATGGTGGTTTTTTCCAGTTCTGTGAAGAAAGTCAGTGGTAGCTTGATGGGGATAGCACTGATTCTCTAAATTACTTTGGGCAGTATAGCCATTTTCACAATATTAATTCTTCCTAACCATGAACATGGAATGTTTCTCCATCTGTTTGTGTCCTCTCTGATTTCGTTGAGCAGTGGTTTGTAGTTCTCCTTGAAGAGGTCCCTTACGTTCCTTGTGAGTTGTATTCCAAGGTATTTTATTCTTTTTGTAGCAATTGTGAATGGCAGTTCGTTCTTGATTTGGCTTTCTTTAAGTCTGTTATTGGTGTAGACGAATGCTTGTGATTTTTGCACATTGATTTTATATCCTGAGACTTTGCTGAAGTTGCTTATCAGTTTCAGGAGTTTTTGGGCTGAGGCAATGGGGTCTTCTAGGTATACTATCATGTCGTCTGCAAATAGAGACAATTTGGCTTCCACCTTTCCAATTTGAATACCCTTTATTTCTTTTTCTTGCCTGATTGCTCTGGCTAGAACTTCCAGTACTATATTGAATAGGAGTGGTGAGAGAGGGCATTCTTGTCTAGTGCCAGATTTCAAAGGGAATGCTTCCAGTTTTTGCCCATTCAGTATGATATTGGCTGTTGGTTTGTCATAAATAGCTTTTATTACTTTGAGATACGTTCCATCGATACCGAGTTTATTGAGGGTTTTTAGCATAAAGGGCTGTTGAATTTTGTCAAATGCCTTCTCTGCATCGATTGAGATAATCATGTGGTTTTTGTTTTTGGTTCTGTTTATGTGGTGAATTACGTTGATAGACTTGCGTATGTTGAACCAGCCTTGCATCCCTGGGATGAATCCTACTTGATCATGATGAATAAGTTTTTTGATTTGCTGTTGCAATCGGCTTGCCAATATTTTATTGAAGATTTTTACATATATGTTCATCATGGATATTGGCCTGAAGTTTTCTTTTCTTGTTGGGTCTCTGCCGGGTTTTGGTATCAGGATGATGTTGGTCTCATAAAATGATTTGGGAAGTATTCCCTCTTTTTGGATTGTTTGAAATAGTTTTAGAAGGAATGGTACCAGCTCCTCTTTGTGTGTCTGGTAGAATTCGGCTGTGAACCCGTCTGGACCTGGGCTTTTTTTGAGTGGTAGGCTCTTAATTGCTGCCTCGACTTCTGACCTTGTTATTGGTCTATTCATAGTTTCAGCTTCCTCCTGGTTTAGGCTTGGGAGGACACAGGAGTCCAGGAATTTACCCATTTCTTCCAGGTTTACTAGTTTATGTGCATAGAGTTGTTTGTAATATTCTCTGATGATGGTTTGAATTTCTGTGGAATCTGTGGTGATTTCCCCTTTATCATTTTTTATTGCATCTATTTGGTTATTCTCTCTTTTCTTTTTAATCAGTCTGGCTAGTGGTCTGTCTATTTTGTTGATCTTTTCAAAAAACCAGCTCTTGGAATTATTGATATTTTGAAGGGCTTTTCGTGTCTCAATCTCCTGCAGTTCAGCTCTGATCTTAGTTATTTCTTGTCTTCTGCTGGGTTTTGAGTTTTTTTGACCTTGTTCCTCTAGCTCTTTCAATTTTGACGATAGGGTGTCAATTTTGGACCTCTCCATTCTCCTCATATGGGCACTTATTGCTATATACTTTCCTCTAGAGACTGCTTTAAATGTGTCCCAGAGGTTCTGGCATGTTGTGTCTTCATTCTCATTGGTTTCGAAGAACTTCTTTATTTCTGTCTTCATTTCATTGTTTACCCAGTCAACATTCAAGAGCCAGTTGTTCAGTTTCCATGAAGCTGTGCGGTTCTGGGTTGGTTTCTGTATTCTGAGTTCTAACTTGATTGCACTATGGTCTGAGAGGCTGTTTGTTATTATTTCAGTTGTTTTGCATTTGTTGAACAGTGCTTTACTTCCAATTATGTGGTCAATTTTAGAGTAGGTGTGATGTGGTGCTGAGAAGAATGTGTATTCTGTGGATTTGGGGTGGAGAGTTCTGTAAATGTCTATCAGGTTTGCTTGCTCCAGGTCTGAGTTCAAGCCCTGGATATCCTTGTTGATTTTCTGTCTGGTTGATCTGTCTAATATTGACAGTGGAGTATTAAAGTCTCCCACTGTTATTGTGTGGGAGTCTAAGTCTCTTTGTAAGTTATTAAGAACTTGCTTTATGTATCTGGGTGCTCCTGCATTGGGTCCATATATGTTCAGGATCGTTAGCTCTTCTTGTTGTATCGATCCTTTTACCATTATGTAATGGCCATCTTTGTCTCTTTTGGTCTTCATTGCTTTAAAGTCTATTTTATTAGAGATGAGAATTGCAACTCCTGCTTTTTTTTGCTCTCCATTTGCTTGGTAAATCTTCCTCCATCCCTTTATTTTGAGCCTTTGTGTATCCTTGCATGTGAGATGGGTTTCCTGGATACAGCACACTGATGGGTTTTGGCTTTTTATCCAATTTGCCAGTCTGTGTCTTTTGATTGGTGCATTTAGTCCATTTACATTTAGGGTTAATATTGTTATGTGTGAATTTGATACTGCCATTTTGATGCTAAGTGGCTGTTTTGCCCGTTAGTTGTTGTAGATTCTTCATTATGTTGATGCTCTTTAGCATTTAGTGTGATTTTGGAATGGCTGGTACTGGTTGTTCCTTTCTATGTGTAGTGACTCTTTTAGGAGCTCTTGTAAAGCAGGCCTGGTGGTGACAAAATCTCTGAGTACTTGCTTGTTCACAAAGGATTTTATTTTTCCTTCACTTCTGAAGCTCAGTTTGGCTGGATATGAAATTCTGGGTTGAAAGTTCTTTTCTTTAAGGATGTTGAATATTAGCCCCCACTCTCTTCTGGCTTGTATTGTTTCTGCCGAGAGATCTGCTGTGAGTCTGAAGGGCTTCCCTTTGTGAGTGACCCGACCTTTCTCTCTGGCTGCCCTTAGTATTTTCTCCTTTATTTCAACCTTGTTGAATCTGACGATTATGTGCCTTGGGGTTGCTCTTCTTGCGGAATATCTTTGTGGTGTTCTCTGTATTTCCTGCATTTGAGTGTTGGCCTGTCTTGCTAGGTGGGGGAAATTTTCCTGGATGATGTCCTGAAGAGTATTTTCCAGCTTAAATTCATTCTCTTCATCACATTCTGGTATACCTATCAAACGTAGGTTAGGTCTTTTCACATAGTCCCACATTTCTTGGAGACTTTGTTCATTCCTTTTTGCGCTTTTTTCTCTAATCTTGGTTTCTCGTTTTATTTCATTGAGTTGATCTTCGACTTCAGATATTCTTTCTTCTGCTTGGTCAATTCGGCTATTGAAACTTGTGCATGCTTCCCGAAGTTCTCGTATTGTGTTTTTCAGCTCCTTTAATTCATTCATATTCCTCTCTAAGTTATCCATTTTTGTTATCATTTCCCCATATCTTTTTTCAAGTTCCTTAGTTTCTTTGCATTCATTTAATACATGTTCTTTTAGCTCACAAAAGTTTCTCATTATCCACCTTCTGAAGTCTAATTCTGTCATTTCGTCACAGTCATTCTCCGTCCAGCTTTGTTCCCTTGCTGGTGAGGAGTTTTGGTCCTTTCTAGGAGGCGAGGTGTTCTTGTTTCAGGTGTTTTCCTCGTTTTTTCGCTGGTTTCTTCCCATCTTTGTGGGTTTATCCACTTGTTGTCTGCGTAGTTGCTGACTTTTCAATTGGGTCTCTGAGTGGACACCCAGATTGTTGATGATGAAGTATTTCTGTTACTTGGTTTTCGTTCTATCAGTCTAGCCCCTTCGCTGTATGACTGCTGAGGTCCACTCCAGGCCCTGCTTGTCTGGGGTGCACCTCTAGCCGCTGTGGCACAGTGAGGGATGCTACCAGTTTCTTTTTCTGCTATCTTTGTCCCAGGAAGACGCCTGCCAAATGTCAGTCTTTTGGATTTAGAGGGGTCAGGGAGCTGCTTGAGGAGATAGTCTGTACTTTATATGAGCTCAATTGCTGAGCTGTGAGCTCTGTTGTTCATTCAGGGCTGTTAGGCTGCTATGTTTGATTCTGCTGCAACAGAGCTCTTTAAAAAATCCCTTTTTTTCTCAAATGCTCTCTGTTGGGGGGGTTGGGCTTTATTTTTGGATGTCAGCTGAGGTGTTCTTCCCAGTTAGGAGGCAGACTAGCCACTGTTTGCCTGCCGAGGCTCCGCCCTGCTGTCATGTGGTTCTCCCTGATGCTGCAGGCTCTGCTGTTCTGCTGTGGTCTCTGCCACGCCCTGAGGCAGAGTCTCTTCGTTGTAGCGGGTTGCCTCGGCAACGGCAGGCTGCGTCAGCAGTGGGCGTGTATCTCAGTAGGGACGGGTTGCCTCGGCAATGGCTGGCTGCGTCGGCAGTGGGCTTGTATCTCAGTTGGGGTGGGTTGCCTCAGTAATTGTGGACGCCCCTCCCCCACAGAGCGTCTCGGACCTCCTGCCCGGGGATTGTTTGAAATCGTGGTTTTGTTCATCCCACTGGGCTACGCTGAACGCTCTGTCCCTGCAATCCCCCGGGCTGGCCCCCTGTCCAAGTCTCGTTCAGTCTCAAGTCCAGCCCTCTCAAGTCTCAGGCCGCCGGTTCAACAGGGCACCCAGAGAAGCGCGCCCTGCGGGGAGCGCTGCGGTGGCCGGCTGCCACCACCCCGGCTGCCGGCCTTGCCAGGCAGAGGCACTGTCTGGCATCTCGCGTCTCCTCTATACTTGGGAGTTTCCCCGTTCCGTGGGCAACAAAGATCAGTCTGGAAATGCAGCTCTGACTCACCCCTCCGTGGATTCAATGAGAGCTCCAATCCTGGGTTGTTCTCACAGCGCCATCTTGAGTCCTCCTCTAGATTTAATTTTTAATGCAGTTACACATTAACTTAGTTTTTTAAATTTAAAATAAAGTTGATGTCTATATCCCCTGAAACATTATAGTTCACTATTAAAAATAAATAAAATGGTCTTACAAAAATACTTTTGATTGTAATGATAGTGAATGTTCAAACTTAATTTTGCCATAGCTCAGCAATGGCATAAAAGTATATTTACATTGTAGTAGATATTTTTCTCTGTTAATATCCTTATTATTCATTATAAAAAAAGAGAAAGTGATACCTTTTAAATTAATGTAAAGACACTAGAGAGCTATGAAAATTGGTCTACAAAGGAAATGATTCTATGACTATTGAGATACTTCTCAGAATTCTATGATTCAGTTTCATTTACACATTATGAATTTAAAATGCATATTAATTTATTCATCTTGGGCTTTGAAAACTGGCAAGAAAAAATTGCTAGCCATTAGCCTTCACATTTAAGTAAATTCAGAATTCCTTTACTTTTTATATTTTAATAGACGGACCACTCTCTAGTTCTATCACACATTATCTTTTTGTGGTACTGTTTGGAATAGTTATTTAGCTTTCAAATATATTCCCACTTTTGTTTCACTTTAAATTTACAAACAACCTCATAAAAATTTGAGAAAAGGACATGAACAGACACTTTTTAAAAGAAGACATACATGTGGCCAAAAATCATATGAAAAAAAAGCTCAACATCGCTGATCATTAGAGAAATGCAAATCAAAACCACAATGAGATACCATCTCACACCAGTCCAAATGGCTATTATAAAAAGTAAAAAAATAACAGATGCTAGCAAGGTTGTGGAGGCAAAGGAATGCTTATACACCATTGGTGGTTGTGTAAATTAGTTCAGCCATTGTGAATGACAATATAGCAATTCCTCAAAGATCTAACCAAGAAATAGAATTTGACCCAGCAGTGCCATCACTGGGTACATACCCAAAGGAATATAAATTATTCTATAATTAAGACACAAACACATACATTGTCACTGCAACACTATTCACAATTGCAGAGGCACTGAATCAACTTAAATACCCATGAATAATAGATTGGAGAAAGAAAAAGTGGTACATAGACACCATAGAATATTATGCAGCCATAAAAAAGAACAAGTTCGTGTCTTTTGCAGGGACATGAATGGAGCTGGAGGCCATTATCCTTAGAAAACTAACACAGAAAAAGAAAACCAAATACCACATGTTCTCACTTAGAAGTGGAAGCTAAAGCATGAGAATAGCTGGACACATAGAGGAGAACAACATGCACTAGGTCAATTGCCTATTGGAATGTGGAGGGTGCGAGGAAGGAGAGAATGAGGAAAAGTAACTAATGAGTACTAGGCTTAATACCTGAGTGATGAAATAATCTATATAACAAACCCCCACAACACCAGTGTCCCTATGTAACAAACCTGCACATGTACCCCTGAACTTAAAATAAAAGTTAAAAAAAATCCATACTTTAAAAAGGGGTTGAAAACAAACAAGAGAAAGGGAACTGAGCATATGAGTGACCAAAATGAGAAGACTGGACTGAATGTTCTTTTGTGTATTTAAGTGCTTGAACCATGATGAATTTATCATTTATAGGAAAATAAAATTTAAAAGTTCAACTAAAACAAAGTGAAAAATCAAAAGAAGAAATTTTCCATTAAAAGCCTAAATTTATTCTATCTTCATTTATTTCAAATGTTCCTGCTTTTATAATATGATGGTGATCGTTGATAGTAGATACTATTTTT